>NC_137771.1:96188652-96433485 GCF_963455305.1 Plecotus auritus
CTCAGCTATCTCACTTCTTAAGAAACCATCTCAAAGATACAGTGGCAAGCATAAAAGAAAAATGACTTAATGCACAACACTATTCTAACTAACTCTCCAATAAATAACCAACAACTGGACAAACCTCAAATATATACCATTAGAAGAGAGGTTAAATAAACTATGTCACATTCATTTCATTGGAATAGATAACAGTTATAAAAAATAAAGATATTTTCATACAGATGAGTATATATAGTATACTTTTAAAATATATATATTTTTATTGATTTCAGAGAGGAAGGGAGAGGGAGAGAGAGAGAGAGATAGAAACATCAATGATGAGAGAATCATTGGTCAGTTATCTCCTGCATGACCCTACTGGGAGTCAAGCCTGCAATCCGGACATGTGCCCTGACCGGAAATTGAACCCGGGACCCTTCAGTCCCCAGGCTGACGCTCTATCCACTGAGCCAAACTGGCTAGGGCTTTGCTATAATATGTTTTTGTTGTGCCTGTGTAGGTAGATTAAATAAACTATAGCACATTCATTACATTAGAATAAAATGCAGTTATAAAAAGAAGTAGTTATTTTCATAAAGATGAATGTGTATACTAGTGTGCTTTTCTTTGTGCCTGTGTAGGTAGAACACAAATACATACGCATGAAAGATATTTTGATAATTTTAAAGAAAATTATTAAAAAGCAAATAAACCTAAACCTATCAAATTGGCAGTACAACTTTAAAACAGAGTTGTGACTATATATACCTTGGAATGCATTATAAGAACAAAAAGAACTATTAAATTTCAAAGTGCATTCAGTACATTTTATATTGATAATCATATGGACAATTCTGTATATATGAAAGTTTGAAAATAACCTGAGTTATCAGGTTATTGGTACCAAGTTTTTCACATTTAAAAATATAGAAATAGAAAATCAAATTATTTAATAAAAACTCTATAATCTCAAACTTAATTGGCAATATCAGTATAAATTTCTCCTTCCTAAAAATGTATATTTTTTTAGCTTTGGCTGCAAAAAAGGCCCAGGAGTAATGGGCACCTCAAATTGCCCTAAGATCTCTAAATATTTGCCTACTAAAGGAACCAGGAGCAATAGCTGATTCTGTTCTGGGTCAAGATATGCACAAGGTGGAATAGCCTACTGTGGTAGAACAGGAGTTAGAAAATAAAAGACTGGGCCAAATTTGGCCCCTGACTTATTTTTGTTTGGCCCATTTGTACATTTTTAAAGGTCTAGGGAAAAACATGAAGATTATTTTGTGACGTGAAAATTTTATAAAATTCAAATTTCGGTGTCCATACAGCTTTTTTGCGAACACAGCCATTCACGCTCATTCATTCGTGCTAGCTGTGGCTGCTTCTGTACTACAATAGCAGGGTTCAGTAGTTGGGACAGAAAACAATAGTCTAAAATAATTTACTCTCTGACCTTTTACAGAGTTTGCTGAACTTGACCTAGAAAATATTAAATACTGCAGGATTTGGGTTAAAAAAAACATTAGAAACCAACTTAAAAGGGCTCCTTCCCTATCTTAGCTAAAGAGAGAACAATCTGAACTTCAAAAAGAAAACTGACAGCAATGCATTGTAATACAAGTAGAAAATGATACCAACTAAAACCCAACAAAAATCTCATTGGTCATCTGTGGAAGCACTATGGCACCAACTTTATTCAATACTAAAAATTGCTTAATAAAGAAAAATAATCAAGCATTTATCCTGCCTTTTCCTGTACAAACTACACTTTGGGGTAACCAACGAATGGAAAACTTAAGACAACCACACACATCACTTGATGTAATGATGAAAGTACACACCACCACTTATGAAATATTTTTGCCAAAAAAATTAAGCCTAAATCCATTTAACTCTAACACTAACCACTAGTTTTCAAGAAATACTGAGGACACAGGAAATGAGATAAAAGACATAAGAATGTGAACAAACAAAATCAGAATGGAAAAGTTTACAGAACACATGGCCCTGGTATCCTCATAAGTAAGTAAATGGGGGGTGGGGAGGGTAGGAAATGGAGGGGAAAAAACGATTAAGACTAAGAAAGACTTAAGACATTAGAAATCAACTATTTATATACCCCAAATATATGCGTATCTTATTTGGGTTTTGATTCAAACCAGCCATTAAGTCTTTATCTAACAAAGATACAAACTGAAATATGTACAGATGAAGTGAAATCTTGGCTAGGATTTGCTTTAAAATACTCTAGCAAGTAAACCACAAGGTTATGAATATGAGGGAATTCAATATACTGTTGAGGTTATACAAATAGAAAACATCTACAGAAAACGTCACTGAGATACATTAATACTGTATTACTGTAAGTTTGGCAGGAGTAACATTCTTAAATCCTTTCACTTTCCCCATCCCGAAACAATATCTCTCATAAAATTACAGAGCTAAAAATTCAGAGAAAAGCATGGTCAAAATAAGAATCTAACTTACTCACCATTATTTTGTTCAACTGTCATTAGATTATGCTTGGCTTTTACTGAGGCCTCAAATGTATCAACATTTTCCCGTTCATACTCTTTAACATCAGCAGCTACCCTTTCCAGAATGTCGTCTGGAGAAGGTGACCGTGTACGAGTACTACTCTGGGGGCTGCTGGGTTCAGATGGCACAGACATATTGCTATCTTCAGCAAGATATTTATATTTCTGTAATAACAATACAGTCCATTATTTTCATAAAATCTGATGCTATCTAAATATATCTGCTAAGAGGTGCTATATTACAAAGTCAAATAATGTTAAAACTTTTAAAAGGTATTGATGCCTTCATTGAATCAGATCCACAATCCCTTATATAATTCCAAAATCCACTAAACTCTAAAATAGTTTTTTTATGTATGGTGCACATTCATTAGGTGGCAAAGCTGACTAAAACAGTAATGATACTATTTATAGTCTTTATTTATTTCCCCCAGCATGAACATAATAAGCCTTGCTGCAGAAATATTCATGTATTTGATGATGGGGTGCTGTTCTAGACCCATGGATGGGGCTAATGTACATAAATGCACCATATTACCTTTCTAAAATTCAAATATTTCTGAGTCTGAAGCACATCTGGCCCCGAGGGCTGGAGATAAGGGATTGTGGACCTGGGCAAAACCAAAAAAAATTTCAACCAAGTCTTTAGGAATATCACTTCAATAACAACAATTTCAATGATCCACAAAAGGTAAGTTTCCTCTGGAATTCCAGTTTTGCCCTACAGCCTCTGGTGACTTAAGTTGTTTCTGTCACTCTAACATACCATTAACTGATTTATGGTTTGTTAGGTGTGTTTAGGTGAGCTGCCATGACTGTTCTTCTGTGTGCTGTCCTCCTTATAATGTAAAAAATATCTATCATTTTTCATGTATTTCAGAATTCTGCATTTCAACTTCTTCACTCACTTTCCCATCATTAGAAGAAAATTCTAATGATGATGACAGAAGGCACTTTACAGGGACTGTCATCCACAAAGGTTCTAGTGGCCATGGCTTTATCTTAGGATGGCCAAGGAAGAAGAGACAAACTTCCAAGGCAGCTCACCTTATCATTAAATTACAATATCAAGGACAATGTATAGCACTTCCCACCCATTTTTAAAAAAATGTATTTTTATTGATTTCAGAGAGGAAGGGAGAGGGAGATAGAAACATCAATGATGACAGAGAATCATTGACTGGCTGCCTCCTGCATGCCCCCTACTGGGGATCGAGCCCACAGCCCGGGCATGTGCCCTTGACAGGAATCAAACCCTGGACCCTTCAGTCCACAGGCCGACGCTCTATCCACTGAGCCAACTGGCTAAGGCTCTACCCATTTTTAAAATCACCTAGCTTTAAACTAATCTTAAAATTACTTTTCAGCCCTGGCTGGTTTGGCTCAGTGGATAGAGCATGGGCCTGCGGACTGAAAGGTCCCGGGTTCAATTCCAGTCAAGGGCACATGCCTGGGTTGCGGGCTTGATCCCCAGTAGGGGACGTGCAGACGGCAGCCAATCAATGATTCTTTCTCATCATTGATGTTCCTATCTCTCTCTCCCTCTCCTTTCCTCTCTGAAATCAATAAAAATATACTTCAAAAAAAAAAAATTACTTTTCAGACATTCCATTGAAATAATCACATTTGCATTCGAAAATCTGCCATTTTATTAAACATTAAAAAGTTCTGTTTTCTTTCAACTAGTAACAGGTATAATTTTTTGCTAAATGAAATTCCTCCAATTTATTCTATACTCATTTACGAGGGTTTTCGTATTCATTACCTTAAAAAGGTTTCAATTTTATTAAGAAACTACCATTTTTTTCAAGCCCTATTGAACTGTTACTTTTTTAAGTAAAAAACCTTTATTTTACTAAAATATTGATTATTTAAGGTGGATTGATCAAAATTGTACTAAAATCACATACCTGAACAATTGCTTGCCTTTGTATTCTTCTCTGCTCTATTAGGGCCTCTTCATCTTCTTCTTCTACATCGAAATCTTCGAGGCTTAAAAAAATTACACATATATACACGTCATTAATTTTAAACATCCTTAGAGATACCAAAACCATAATTTTATATGTTTTAAAAATAAAAACTGGAAAATGTAGGTCGGTCATCTGTAAATTTGAGCTAAAGTCTTAAGCTACCTTACTCTCTTTGTCTTCGTTTCTAAACTGTCTCAGTGCCTGGTTTCAAATCCTGGCAAGTAATTTAACCTTCTGTGTCTTATTTTTCTCCTCATTTGTTTCATGGCACCAAAATTGGGAACAAAAGGAAGATCCTTAAATTTAAAAAAATGTCACCATTGGCTCTGCCATGACCTTAGTAAAGTCATTTCACCCCTCTATCCTCAGTGTTCACATCTATAAAACAAGAAGGCTGGGACAGATAAATTGGTACCTTTTCTGAGCCATAGAACCCTTTGAAAGCTATACATCTTTCTCCATCAAAAATGCACATGCAAACATTTACATACAATCTGAAGGGGAATGTAGCTCTACCTCCAAACACTGACCCTGACCAATCCCGACTATCCATTATAGAACTCCTACAATCTTTATGATCCCTTCCAGTGCAGCCTTTTCTATCATCTGTTAAATGTCCACTGGAGAAGAAGCATACTGGACCTTGAACGTGTTAAGATCTAGGTATAACACCTTTTCCCAATTTAATTTTCTCATCACCCAGCTCTAATCAGGGTTTCTTGACCTTAGTACTGTTGACATTTTGACAATTCATTATTGGGGGGAGTTTTGTGTACTAGAGGATGTTGAACAGTATCCCTGGCCTCTGCCTATTGGATGGCCTAAAATATTTTCAGACATTGCCAAATGGGGAGGCAAATAATTCAGAAGCAAATTAATGGGCTCACTTACAATATTCAGGTGGAAAATAAAAATTAAACAGTGTTTCTCTAAAAAGAAAATTATGGGAAAATTCCACTCTTACTTATCTTCAGATGAAGATTCTTGCTCAACTTTCATTCCTTCAGAAAGACTTCCTTTAAATTTATCTTCCTTTACTTTGCTTCTGCTCCTACGTCTACGACCACCCCGTGATCGAGACCGCCTTCTCATACGTGATCTGCTTCTCCGACCTCTGTCCCTATTTGAGAGAAGATGATATATTTTTTTTTCAAAAGCTCAATTTTGCTGTGAATCTAAAACTGTTCTAAAAATAAAGTATTAAAAAAGTTGATTAAAATTTAAAGTAAAATAACATAGTATCAAAAAGATTGGAATAATTAGCTTAACTGAAAATAAAACATAGCTACCCTACTTATTGACTACACCAGAACACAGAGAACTACAGGGGTGATGGAAATGTTCAACATTTTGCCCTAGCTGGTTTGGCTCAGTGGATAGAGCCTTGGCCTGTGGACTCAAGGGTCCCAGGTTCGATTCCGGACAAGGGCACATGCCCTGGTTGCGGGCTCAATCCCCAGTCGGGGGCATGCAGGAGGCAGCCAATCAATGATTCTCTCATCGTTGACGCTTCTAACTCTCTCTCCCTCTCCCTTTCTCTCTGAAATCAATAAAAATATATTTTTAAAAAATGTCCTACATCTTGACAATTGTGTCAAGTCATTTCACCCCTCTATCCTGGTAATACAGCTCTTTGTCAAAACTTATGAACTGTACACCAAAATGGGTGAATTTTATTTTATGTAAATGATACTTCAATAAACCTGATTTTTAAAAAGATGCTGCTGATAAGGTATGGGATGGACAAATATGATAAAATTCAGTTTAATTAATATGGCCCTCAGATATTTTTATAAATGCCTAAAGGTAAAATGCCTCATGTTAAACAAACAGAAACTATTATAGTTCAAACATTAAAGATACAGTTTATGTTAGAAAGATGTGGCACTCCAAGCACACAAAGGTGTGAGTCTCTATAAAAGGACCGGCAAACTCCCTGTTAATCACATCTAACCACCGTGTTTATCTCAAATCTCTTCAGAAACCTCACCAAAAGAGCAGTGAAAGGAACAATTAAAAAGAAAATCTTCAGGCTAAGAAAATGTGAAGAGACATGACAGCTGAGATGCCAACAAAATCTTGAATGTGCAAATCAAAAAGAGCAGTTGAAGATCAGATCTAAATATTAGTCCAATAGGAATGGACAAGGTAAAAAAAGAAACAAGTCAGTATATACCACAAAACCCCAGAAAGCCTTGAGCATTGGAGATACTACGTCCTCTGAAGGATAAAACTCGAGATAAAAGATAAAAAGAATTGTTTGAAAGCCTTTAGGAACAGCTTAATTCTGTGTAGTCCCCTTCCTGACTCAGAAAAAATGCCACTCCCCACTTCACATTCTGGCAAAATACTTAAGATTCTTTTATTATAGAGGTGCTAAGACTTATTTTATAGAGAGGTGCTGGTTGTAAAAACAGGCCCAAGGTACAGGAGAGACACTCTACTGAAAATAGGATTAAGGAGAAGTTGACATTATGAAGAACCAAAACTTCAGGGTAGCAACATCTATCCTCTTCAGCAGGAGATGAGAGGATTCTGGGAAACTCACACATTCAAAAGAAAAGATACATAGTTGTTGATATGATCAAGTCCTCCCCACTTCATCACCCTCAACTGATACCCACTAATCCACAAGTTGCACATGGTCAAAATGAAAGAAAGCTCTGATCCGCAGTGCCTAACTTTCAAATCAGAACAAGCAGCAATGAAAGATCCAGCTATCTGAGCACACTGATTGGTTGCCTCCCAAATATGCCCTTACGGGGGCTGGGGAACCTGCAACTGAGATATGTGCCCTTGATCAGAAATCAAAACTGATTTTGATCCAGGGGCCAAGGCTCTAACCACTGGGAAAATGGGCAAGGCCAAAACATGTTTTAATCAACTGTTTATGTTATCGATAAGGCTTCCAGCCAAGAGTAGGATATTAGTAGTTAAATTTTTGGAGAACGGAAATTCATACGTGAATTCTCCATGTTATTCAAGGGTCAACTGTATAGGTAAGAGAAGACTATAAAGAACAAAAAACTCCACAAAAATTCATTATTATCTTTGACATAAGAGGCACTATTTCCATAAAACAAAAGTAAAATGTTATATATAAAAAAAAAATAAACAGCCAACAAGGTCTTGGGAATAGATATACACATACACACACACACATATATATATAGCAGTAAATATATATGTATATATGTGCACATATATATTTATATATATGGGCTTGGGGGGGGAAATCAGTAGAAGAGTAAGAAGGTAGAATGAGAAAATCTAGACTGAAAGTAGAACAAAACAAACAAAAAAGATGAGTAAAAAGAAAAAAAATAAATGGAATAATACAGAAGGTCCAATGGGAGGAAGGGGGGGAGACAACAATGGGAAATGGGAAAGAAAGCAAACAAAAACAAAAAAAGAGAGAAAATTTCCCAGAATAGGAAACCATAATCATTCTGCATTAAAGGGCCTATCTAGTGCCCAGCAAAATCAATGGAAAGAAAAAGCCACACACTAAGGCACATTATAGTGAAATTTCAGAACACAGGGCATTTATTATAAAAAGAGGGAGAGGGGGAAAAAAGCAAGTCCTGTAAAAACTAACATCAGAATAGAACTTAATAGCAATATTGGAAACTAGAAAACAGCACCATAACAATTTCAAAATTCTTTTTCTTAGAATAATAAAAGACAATTTCAAAATTCTAAGAAAAAATGACATCAACCTAGAATTCTATCCTTTGACATATCAGCAATGAGAATAAAGGATATTTTTTAGAGACATAGACCCCCAAATATAAGTCCTTTCCACATACTTTTCTCAGGAAGCTCCTGGAGATTCATTACCAAAGCAAAGAGGTAAAACATGAGTAGACACACTGGATACAGGAAATGGAATAACACAAAAAGAAAAACAAAGAAATACCAAGAGGATAAGAAAACAAATTCCACAATAATAACTGCATAAGGAGGCCTATTGAAGTATGGTAGCAACCATACTTGGGTAAAAATTGCTGTTTAATATTTTAACCTTGCTGTTTTGGGTTCTGTACGCATTTAAAAGTTATTTTGATTTTCTGAACTTATGTATGATTGAAAACTCCATTGATGGTGGTTTGAAAGCCCATTGATTGTGATCTCACTGGTCATCGAAGCACATTCCTCTGGGACCCAGGACAGACAGTGATCCTAAATTGTCTCAGTAGCTACAGATAACTGAGTTTCGGATGACTCAGTGGTCCTGGAATCAGAAGAGCACAAATTATCCTAAATTGCCCAGGTGGTCCCAGATAATGTGTTTCTGTTAATTCAGTGATTCGTAGATACTTTAGATAACTAAGTTGCTTAATTTCGCTTCTGTAAAAAAATGCTTTTTCGCGAAACAGGTTCCTCATTCCAGAATATAATCGATACTTTTGTGATATTCTGCCAATATAAGCCTGATGTGGCGAGCTGTTCGGGGCTGCGAGGTCTGGGGCACTTTTGCTCCCTCGTATGCTGCCGGCTTTTAATAAATGACTCCATAATTCGATCTTTTTTTGAGGCGTCCTTTGTAAGATGGGGGTTACACTACAACACTATCAGCAGTCAGTTTGGAGCCAGAAGGCAAGAAGCATTAGAATGAAGGTCCTCTCCTCCCCCAATTATTTGCTCAGCAAGGAACAATATGCTTATTATAATAATATTGATTATATCTGGAAGCATACAGAAAGGTGATGAAATCAGGCAGAAGAGAAACATGTGAGATTAAAAATGAATTGTCCAAAGTAGGAAATCATGCCCTGACTGGTTTGGCTCAGTGGATGGAGCATAGGCCTGCGGACTGAAGGGTCCCAGGTTCGATTCCGGTCAAGGGCATGTACCTTGGTTGCGGGCGCATACTCCGTGGGGAGTGTGCAGGAGGCAGCTGATCGATGTTTCTCTCTCATCGATGTTTCTAACTCTCTATCCTGCCCCCTTCCTCTCTGTAAAAAATCAATAAAATATATTTTAAAAAAAGTAGGAAATCAATAGATAATATGGCAATAACTTAAAGAAATGTAAACATACACATGCTTAGACAAAGCATTTCTACTTTAGGAATCTAGGATACAAAATACTCATAGATACGGAAAGATATATCCAGTAGTTGCAATATAAGCCTTTGGTGTACTGTCTCTTTAAATGTTATTCCTGTATTAGTTCAATTAAAAGTATTAAAAGATTAAATAGATCCAGAGACATAGAAGCATGAAACAGCCTGTGGAATCTCAAAGGGAAGGTGGGGGAGGGTGGGTGGGTGAAAAGAGATCAACCAAAGAACCTATATGCATATATGCGTAACCCATGGATGTAGACAATAGGGTGGTGATGGCTTGGGGTGGGGGTTGGGTGCTGGAGGTGGGCTAGAAAAATAGAAAAGGTCAATGGGGGGAAAAAAGGGGACATATGTAATACTTTCAACAATGAAGATTTTTTTTTAATGTTAAAAGATTGGCAAATGAACAATCATTTATGCTTTAGGTTAAAATATTTAATGTATATGTGTTATTTTAAAAGGATTCCCTGCTTTAAAGGCAACCTTTTCGATTAAACAACTAACCACATGTGCTTCATATAAAATGATTTCTACTATGGTAAATTAAATAGGTTTTTGCCCAAAGAGTCTTTCATGCCTACTGAGGATATCATCTTGAGGCCATGTTCTTAAGGTGATCAAATACAAGTTAACAGAAAAATAAGTACAGAACTGTAAGACAGACAGAAAACTGGGCTACCTTTTTATTTTCCTATGATGATTTATCCTGCTAGTTAAAAAACAAACACCTAAGCCTAGCTCATTAAATATTTAGCTCTTAAAAAAATAGAGAAAAAATGTCCTACTTTTAAAAGATGAGTTTTTAATGAACACTGATTTATTTAAATTTGAAGGAAAACTATATTAAACATTCAGAGTTTAATGAAACAAAAGGGTAACATCTTTACCTTCTCCGAGGGGACCTGCTTCTTCTTCTAGGAGACCTGCTCCGCCTGAGTGGGGAGCGAGACCTCCTTCTAATGGGAGATCTACTTGTTCTTCTTCGGGTTGGAGACCACCTACTTATCGGGCTGGCATCTTTTGATCTCTCACGTCTACTGAGGATATCGTCACGAGGTCGTGTTCTTAAGGGGACCAAATACAAGTAAATAAGTCAAAATAAATGTATTTCTTCTACATGTAATGGACATCTTAAAAAAGGGCATGCTATTACAGTGATTTCTTAAAATCATTTTTTTTTACTTTTAGGTATTATGCTAATTTTCTATCATTAATGTTTATATAACTTTTAGACTCATGCAAAAATGTTATTGTGAAAAAAATTCTATTTTTAACACATCAATTACATATAATAGCATCTTACAATCAACATCAACCTTAGAGCAGAGGAAATATAAAAAGGGCAGTCCATCTAGTCATGGAAGTAAATATTGGTATAAATTTCCTACAAGAAAATTTGGCAATATTTTTCTAAAACGTAAATGTACATAACAGTAAAGTTTGTAGTTTCATGTCTGTGAACTTATTTTACAAAGAAACCTCACACATCACCCATGAATATCTTTGCATACAATCACGAAAAATTGTAATCAACCTAAATTTTCATTAGTATCAAGTGAATGCATAAATAAGTGGAACAACAAATCAATGTTTCTTTCTCTCTTGCTAAAGAAAAAAAAAATCAATCAATTAATTTTAAAAAGTAATTTTAAAAGATCTGTATGTATTATCAGAGAAGTGTTTGATGAAAAAAGCAAATCACTATTAACATGAATAGTATGACTCCATTTTTGTAAGAAAAAACATTAATATAATTGTACGGGCATAGAAAGGGCTAGAAAGATTCCTCTTAGGAGTAGCAGTGGAAGAATAGAGGGAAAGAATTTACATGCTTCTGCATTTTTTAATTTCTCTTTAATTAAAATTTCTTCTGTAATTAAAAAAATTTTTGTTTAAAAAAACTAAACTCTAGTCCTTAATAAATTCTTCAAAATATCCTTCACAAACTGAAAGCAAATTGAAGGAGACCAGGATCATTAAGAAACACTTTACATAATATAATCAGTAACACTAACAACTACCTCAATGCAAGAAAACTAACGGGACCATTTCATTACAATGTAACTTAGAAGTAGAGTCAAGAGTATCTTTTAAAACAGAGCTCTTTAAAAAGAGTATTATTGAAATTTCTTGAAAAATATGATAAACTCTAGCTTATTTATTTAAACCCATACAGTAAATGTTAATATCATACCTAATAATAGACAAACATGTAAATTGACTGTACCTCCGCTACGCCCACAGCCAATCAGAGTATGCAAATTAACCCAACAAAGATGGAGGTGAATTTACATAGGTAGGCGCCCAGCAGCCAGGATCCCAGGAACTTTCTCAGCACCCAGGTCACTCCGAGGTAGGCCCCCGTGGGTCCTGAGCAACCTGGGAAGGGCCTGAGCCAAGGGGCTCCTGGGCAGGGGCGGAGCCAGGTGATCGGGCGATCCAAGGAAGCTGGGGGTCCCCTGCCCAGGCCCCAAGCCCCGGCCAGAGGTTTGGGGCCTGGGCAGGGGCAGAGCTGGGCGATCGGAGGGAGCTGGGGGTCCCCTGCCCAGGCCCCAAGCCTGGACCAGAGGCTTGGGGCCTGGGCAGGGGTGGAGCCGGGCAATTGAGCGATCAGAGGGAGCTGGGGGGCCCCTGCCCAGGCCAGGAGGCTTTAGGCCTTGGCAGGGGCAGAGCCAGAGATCGGAGGTGATTGGTGTGAACTACAGAGGAAATACCTTTTCTGACCGCTCATTGGCTAAGCTCCCTGTTTGCCACCGGTAATATTCTTAGTAACTTGGGTATAAAAATCCAAAAAGGTGTTCTAGGGTTTTTCCACTGCACTCCTGGAGAAAAAAAGGAAGGTCTACTGCTGGAGGGCTAAGAATTGTCATATCCTGCCCTAGCCTGTTTGGCTCAGTGGATAATGCCTAGGCTTGCTGACCGCAGGGTCCGATTCAATTCTGATCAAGGGCAGGCTCCTCCCTGGCTGGGGCCCAGGTCAGGGCTCATGCAGGAGGCAACCAATCAAAGTGTTCCTCTCACTTTGATGTTTCTGTCTTTCCCTTTCTCTTCCACATTCTCTAAAAATCAATGGAAACATATCCTCAGGTGAGGATAAAAAAAAAAAAAAAAAAGAAATGTCATATCCTATGAAAGACACATCTTGAAAATGCCTAAAGAAAGTTGTCATTTTTTCATGGTGAAGGGACTGGAGTCCGTGTTGATGAAAACACCTTGGTGGCTGTGGTAACTGGCAGTGCCTGCAGCAGCAGGGTGATAGGGCTGGTGCCTTCCCCTGATCAGCCCGGTCGCC
Source organism: Plecotus auritus (assembly GCF_963455305.1). Taxonomy (NCBI): domain Eukaryota; kingdom Metazoa; phylum Chordata; class Mammalia; order Chiroptera; family Vespertilionidae; genus Plecotus; species Plecotus auritus. Next base: position 96,201,511 of record NC_137771.1, read on the forward strand.
TCAGTAGAACTTCCCCTGAGGGCTCCCAGTATGTGAGAGGGGGCAGGCTGGGCTGAGGGACCGCCCCCGCCACCGCCAGTGCACGAATTTCGTGCACTGGGCCCCTAGTATAATAAATGAACAGGAATTCATATCCTTACACAGAATAAGCCAACATTCCCTTAAGTGAAACTTGTCCATAATTTCACATGCCTAATCACTGAATATAAAGATACTTAAAAATCTGTTTCTAAAGTACTTGAGACTAGTCTAAACAATTCCCTACCCCGCCCTTCCAAAATCCTTTCTGTGTCTTAAATATTTATTACTTCTATGATCCTAGTAAATAGGATCAATCTATTTTTCCATTTATAAATTAAGCATGACAGTCACTTCCCTGAGTCACGAGAATTCGAGAAAAGAACTGATGGACCGAATGTATTATACAAATATGAATTATTTTCATTATTATTAGTAAAAAACAAAATACTTTCTTATACCATTCTTCCTAAACTTAAGGGTTTTTTGCAACAATCAGATTCTAAATATTTGAATTAACAAAAAAATATTTCCACTTTCAATTTCGTTGTGTTTTGGAGCCAAAAGCAATTATAGTTTCAATTTATAGTTAGAATTCAAAATCATGCCAATTCAAGAGAATAGACAGATCACAAACCTTAAAACTGATACCTCCTTTTTAACTTTTTAAAGTTGAAAATTTCAGCCTATATTGTTCAATGAAGTGATAATCCCCTCTAGGAAATATACTCCCTCCCCATAAATGGGTATACAGAGCTGTCAAAGTACTTGGATTTAAAGGAATGAGTCTACAAATTAGATACTAAATTAAGAACTTGAAAACTAAAGTTTCTATCATCAAGTTCAGTATTTGTAAATTGTCCCCATCCAAGATACACAATGACAAAAGTACAAATGTTAATACAGTAAATGGAATGGATTATACCTAAAACTATAACTCATTATTATCTCATCTTCCATTGTCTACAAGTTCTAGTTTCTCCTTTAAAATCTGGTGCATTGGTAAAAAGCACTAACATTTTGAAAACAAGTTACCTTGGGGAAGAAAGTCGTCTCCTTTCTGGTTCTCTTCGTTTTCTTTCCAAGGATCTGCTCTTGGCTCTTCTACCGGGAGACAGAGTTCGAGAAGGTGACTTGCTCTGCTTAGACCTTCTATCGTTTAAAAGTGGAGATCTACTTCTTCTGGATTTATCACGTTGTTTTGGAGACAAACTTCTTCTTTTAGGACTACGACCAGGTCTTCTACTGGGTGACCTATTTTCTTTCCCAGAAGAAGCATCTTTAGAGGGAGATTTGATTGGCTTCTTTTCTTTATCAGTTTCAGACCGTTTTGATTTTCTCTCTTTGGACCGTGACCTTCTGTCTTTGGATTTGCCACTTAAGTCAACTGGGGATCTGGATTTTTTGCCTCGATCACGACTTCTACTTTCATTTATAACTGGGGATTTTTTTCTATCTTTTGACTTACTTTTATCTTCAATCTTAACCTTGTCATCAGTAGGAGATCTGGCCTTCCCAATTTTCTCTTGAGACCGCCTTCTAAGGGTAGGAGATTTTGATTTTCTTGCTTGATCTTGAGACTTACTTCTTTTGGATGGACTTTTAGACTTTTTCCTCTCCTTTGATTTGCTCCTAGTTGTCTTCTCTTTAACTATTTCAATGCCTCCCTTACTTTTCTTTTTGTCAGACCTATGTCTAGTCCGTTCTTTGGATCTGCTTTTACTTCGCTTTTTTGTACTATTTTTATTGTCCATAAGTTCAATTTTCCCCTTGGTAGTGGAAGATCTAGTACTAGACCTATTTCCATTTCTTGCCTTTTCATGAATTTCCCCTTCTTCTTCAGAGCCAGATTCATAACCTTGTAATATAAGCCCCATCCCTGACTGGACCTTTCCTTCCATTAACTCATTATCAAGTTCAGCTTTTATCAAGGCTCTCTGTTTTTCCAAGTCTTCCAGTAAAGCTAAATCATCAAGTTTAGTTCTTTTTGCTGGAGACAAACCTTCTTTGTCAGAAGCATCAATAACTTCTTTTCTTTTGTGTTTCTTATGTTTATGCTTATGTTTATGTTTTTTATCCTTGTCTTCTTCTAACGAATGTTTATGTTTCTTATGTTTACTTCTGTGTTTATGCTTCTTTTTTTTGTGACGACTGTGCTTATTTTGAGATTGGTCTTCTGATACTTCTCCATTTTCTTCATGTACACTCTTTTCAGAATTATCAGCATCTTCCATCCTATAAAAATGTATCAAACACGTTTTAAAATCATATAATTTATCAAGCAGTCAGGGTCATAACAAAATAATGATGATAAAATACATTTCAATCTAATACACAAAAGAATCCCTCATTTTCTTCTATTAACACATAGACATATTTGGGAGACTAATCTCTTTTTCCACTTTAAATTCAGAAGCATACTTAAAAAAAAAATCTCTAGGGCCAATATTGAGCATACCCAAAATAAGCACTCCATCATGTGCACCGGAGGCTGATGTTGATTGTGTAAATACACCTCCAAGTGTTAAATCTTCATAGTAAACTAACCAGGAGTTAAAGACTCTTGACCTGTAGCAGCCACTGAGCAATCATGTCATTGAGCCACATCAAAGGGTCTTTTGCAGGTCAACAATAAATCAAAATCAGCAATTTCACATGGTCTAACGCAATATTTATTCAGCTAAGTTTCAAATGAAGAGATTATTTTCCCAAAATATGTTCAGTGGCTTTTGTACTTAACTATTTGGGCTATGCTTAGTTAAAGAATTTATGATTCTAAATTATTTTGCTAAATCCATGCTGTTCAGTATTCCCAGGTTAAACACAGGCTACAACAGCAGTATTTAAATTTACCCTTTATAGTCACTCCATACTGTATTATCACATCCTAGACTATGATATCAAAACCAGACTTTAATTTATCTGAATTAAGGACATCATACTATTTTTGGAGGAAAATATAAATTATTTTGTCAAAATCCTTCAAATTGCACACTCCTTTACTTTCAGTAAGTTTATCAAATAGCTCCTTGCAAGTTAAGAATAAATCTATTTGTTCAATCTCTTTTATCATTTTTTAAAAACCACCTATACTTAAATGTAGATATTAAGGTGTGTAGCAGGAAAACAAACATGTACAAGACCAATACCTGCCTTCCTCAAGAAAATGATAGTCCAGTGGAAAACGAAGTGTAATGATAATTACACAAATAAGGGCATTATGGGATAATGACATGAATAAAGGCATTATCAGAACACTAAAGGATCACCTAAAATCATTTTGAAAATGGTCAAGGGAAGTATCTTAAACGAGCTTACAGGGGAAAAAAAACCACAAGCTATTTGTTAAGCAGGTACTTTGGGTGGAATAAGAAATGTTTATCAGAAGGTACATGAATTGAAAGTAACACTGTAACATTCTCCTAAAGAATGAGTAAAAAATTAACCAGGAGAAAGAGGTACTTTAGGGTGAAAAAAAGTGAAAAGGGGCATAGTTATATATAGCCAACTGTAAGCAGATTAGTGTTGTCAGGGCATCAAACATGTGGAAATAACTGGTCTAATGAAGGTTAAGATCTCGGTGGACCAATTCCAGATGACGAGATATAGCATGAGATTCTGGGAGCAAGTGGCTGAGATACAGTTATAGGCTCACTGGAATCAAAGGCCTAGGAACTGCAAAGTAAGGTTGCTGGATGGATGGTCTGTAATGTAATGACATTGCCATTATGGCAGGGTTGAAGAAGAGTCTGACCTTCCAGCCAAGTCTGTGCTCAATAAAGGACACACTGGAGGTTTGCTTGAAAAGTTTTCAATTAACAATGAGGGGGGTGCAGAATATGGAGAACATAAATACCACATGGCAAGATCTTTGAATTTTTTAGGTGTCAGATTGCCAATATCCATTTCTGGTACTACAGACTCTGGGAAATAAAAAAGTATTAAAATAGAGCTGCAGAGGAAGCTGTGTCTTCTGGTGAGAGTTAGGTTTTAGTTTGAGCTTACTTCTTTCTAATAGGGTATGAGAAGATACGATAAATATAGTAGTGTTCTCTGGATCATCAAATGTTCTCAAAAGACTTGGAAAAAGAAAGCATAATATCTTTGTATTAAAACAAACAAACATGCCAAAACCAGTTTGGCTCAGTGGATAGAGCGTCGGTCTGCGGACTGAGGGGTCCCGGGTTCGATTCCGGTCAAGGGCCTGTACCTTGGTTGCAGGCACATCCCCAGTAGGAGGTGTGCAGGAGGCAGCTGATCGATGTTTCTCTCTCATCGATGTTTCTAGCTCTCTATCCCTCTCCCTTCCTCTCTGTAAAATATCAATAAAATATATTTAAAAACAAACAAACAAACATGAAAACATAGCTTGATTGTGGAGGGAAAAATCACAAAACTAGAAGATAGGTTACACCTTTATATAGGTTACACCCTCCTATAGGCAACCCTTGCCCAGAAATCTTTCATGCCACAATCCATGTGAGACATATGAACCTTGACTTACAGGGGGAAAAGTCCGAGACAAACTGAATTAGGCTAATTCAAGATATGGGGATAGGTATGGAGAACTTTTTAAAGGTTGAGAATGATTTTCAGGTAAAACACTAAGTGCTCAAAGTATAAAATTCAGGTCAAGCTTCTAGTAACTGAAGACCCTGTAAGTAAAGAAGAATAGTTGGATGGTTAGGCAGTTTCCACAGACAAACTACCTGAATTCAAATTCTGTATTCAACTTACTAGTTTTGCAGACTTAGGCAAGTTTAAGATTTCTCTGATCTGTAGGCACCTCATGTATAAAGTGGAAAAATTATAAAAATAATAGCATCTACCCCAAAGCTTGTGAAGATCCACAAGGCAATTGTTAGGATTTACAACAATGCCTAGCACGAACCAAGTGCCAAAAAAGTAAGCTGTTATTATTGTTCAGATACTGGATAAATAAATGTATTTACTCATCATGACACTGGAGCTGGCAGAGCTGATACTAAGAATGTTATTTTAAGGAACACTATCAAAGATCATGGATGCTAAAGTCAAACTACCTTATTAAAATGTCATCTCCAACATGGCACACCTAGTATAACCTTAGGCAAGTTGCTTCTCCGTGCCTCGGTTTCCTCAACTGTAAAAACTGGGGAAATAATAGTAATGACAAATCAGAGATTTGTCTTGGCAATGGTTCACACAAAGTACTCAAGAAATATTGTCTCTCTATGTCTCCAGGACTGATGAAATATTAAAGTTCAAGGGGGCTTAAGGAATGTGCCTAAGGTCACACAGCAAGCTAACAAGAAGGCTGGTATTACATTCCAAATTAGTCAAGAGCTCTTCCTTATGATGGAAGATGCTTTTAAAATGACAGCGTATCACTACTCTGCATGACACTTGATTGTTGCCTCCTACTCCATTCAGAGTCAAAACTAAAATGCTTTACAAGGCCTCATAAAATCTGCCCAACTTCAACATTTTGAACCTACTACTTTCCTCTCACACTTATCCACTTCAGCTACTCTGCTCTCCTTGAACAACAGGTATACCTCAGGGCCTTGGTACTTGTACTTACTGTTTCTTCTGCCTAAAATGCTTTCCCTAGCTAGTTGTATACTAGGTGTACCAGTTAATAATGCGGATTTTTTTCACTAGATGGAGTTAAACATATCTATACTAATAAAAGAGTAATATGCTAATTAGACCAGGAGACCTTCTGACGTCCTTCCGGACAAAGCCATGGTGGTGGGGCCGAGGTAGAGGCGGTTAGGGGTGATCAGGCTGTCAGGGGAAGGGCAATTGGGGGCGATCAGGCTGTCAGGGGAAGGGCAATTGGGGGCGATCAGGCCTGCAAGGGGGAGGGCAGCTGGGGGTGATCAGGCTGGCAGGGGGGGCAGTTGGTGGTGATCAGGCCAGCAGGGGAAGGGCAGTTGGGGGTGATCAGGCTGGCAGGGGGCCAGTTGGGGGCAATCAGGCTGGCAGGGGAAGGGCAGTTGTGGGTGATCAGGCCAGCAGGCTGAGGCGGTTAAGGGTGATCAGGCAGGGAGGCAGAGTGGTCAGGGGCGATCAAGCAGGCAGGCGAGCAGTTAGGAGCCAGTGGTCCCAGATTGCGAGATGGATGTCTGACTGTGGGATGGGCCTAAACCGGCAGTCGTACATGCCCCGAGGGGTCCCAGATTGGAAAGAGTCCAGACTGGGCTGAGGGACTCCCCCCACCACCATGCATGAATTTCATGCACTGGGCCTCTAGTGTTGATATATATGCGATTTGATATGTATGCTATTTTGTTGCATTGACAGCAAGCTTCAAAACTTCTTATGTCAAATTTGCTGAAGTTGTTAACATCATAGATATTTTTACACTTAAAAATGTCAAATTTCATGCCAAAAGAAGAGCATTTGCAGGAAGTTTTAATTCATTACTTTATTTTGAAGAAAAAGTTATCATATACTTCGGGAAGCTTATGGTGAACATGCTCCATCTCAAGATACTTGCGAACGCTGGTTTAAACTCTTTAAAAGTGATGATTTCGATGTGAAAGACAAAGAACGTCCAGGTCAACTGAAAAAGTTTGAAGACCAACAATTACAAGTATTGGATGAAGATGCGTGTCAAACTCAAAAACAACTTGCAGAAATATTAAACGTTGCTCAGCAAACAATTTCAGATCATTTACAAGAAATGGGAAAGATTTTAAAGAAAGGAAGAAGGGTGCCACATCAACTGAAGAAAAGACAAATGGAAAACCAAAAAGTCATCAGTAAAATGTTGCTTCAACAGCATGAAAGTCTTTTTTGCATCGAATTGTGACTGGTGATGAAAAGTGGATTTATTTTGAGAATCCAAAATGCACAAAATCATGGGTTGATCCAGGTCAACCATCAACATCAACTGCAAGCCAAATCTCTTTGGAAGGAAGGCAATGCTCTGCGTTTGGTGGGATCAGGAAGGTGTGGTGTATTATGAGTTTCTAAAACCAGGTGAAACCATTAATACTGATCGCTACTGACAACAAATAATTTTGAACCACGCTTTGATCATGAAAGACCAGAATGTGCCAGAAGACACGGCAAAGTAATTTTGCTTTATGATGACACACCATCACACTTCAAAACCAGTTAAAGACACGTTAAAAGATCTTGCCTGGGAAGTATTAACCCACCCACTGTATTCACCAGACCTTGCTCCTTCAGATTAACACTTGTTCTGATCGATGCCACACGCACTTGCTGAGCAGCACTTCAAAACGTATGAAGAGGAAAATTGGGTCTCTGAATGGTTTGCCTCAAAACAAGAAAAGTTCTATTGGGACGATATCCACAAATTAGCTAAAAATGGGGGAAATGTGTAGCTAGCAATGGACATTACTTTGAATAAAGTGCTTTTGATGTTTCTCTTGAAATTATTGTGTTTTCTTTGATTACAAAATCTGCCATTATTAACTGGTACACCTAGTACAGTGGTCAGCAAATTGCAGCTCGCGAGCCACATGCGGCTCTTTGACCCCTTGAGTGTGGCTCTTCCACAAAATACCAAGTGCAGGTGCGCACGTACAGTGCGATTGAAACTTCGTGGCCCATGCGCAGAAGTCGGTTTTCGGCTCTCAAAAGAAATTTCAATCGTTGTACTGTTGATTAATGAGTTTGCTGACCACTGACCTAGTATATTGCTGGTTCTTTTGCCAACCTCAATTCTTTACGTAAACTATACTTCCTCAGTCAAGTTTCCCTGACCAGTTCATTTTCATCGCAACACCCACACTACCACACAGATATTGCCTTTCTTTACTTAATTTTTCTCCAAGTTGCCACACTACCTAATATAATTCTGTTAGTCTCTTCCTATTATAACACAAACCCTATGAGAGCAAAATTTTAATGTTTAATCCACTGTTCTATCCCTAAAACCTATATTATCTAACCTATAGAAGGAACGCAGTAAGTACTTGTTTGATCCATTAAATGATCCTATGTAAGAGTAATATGCAAATCGAACGGCAAAACGACCAGTTGCTATGACACGCAATAATCACCAGGGGGCAGCCACTCAACTCAGGAGCTGCCCCCTGGTGGTCAGTGTGCTCCCAAAGGGGGAGTGCTGCTCAGCCAGAAGCCAGGCTCATGGCTGGCGAGTGCAGCGGTGGTGGAGGGAGCCTCTCCTGGGTCTTGGACTGCAAGACGGCGCAGACCAGGCTGAGGGACACCCCTCCCACCCCAGTGCACAAACGTCGTGCACTGGGCCTCTAGTTTATATAGAATAACAAACTGTATTCAATACGCTACAGATGGTTTATACTGGCTATACCAGCCGTGGGCAAACTACGGCCCGCAGGGCCGGATCCGGCCCGTTCGGCTGTTCTATCCGGCCCGCGGAGCCGAAAGAGCGGAGGGTTCTCTTGCTCTCCCCTCCGCTCCTATACTTTGAATTTATATTAGTTCACACAAACACTCCATCCATGCTTTTGTTCCGGCCCTCCGGTCCAGTTTAAGAACCCACTGTGGCCCTCGAGTCAAAAAGTTTGCCCACCCCTGGGCTATACCATACTCTTACCCTTGACAGCAAACATTTTGTTCTTGCTCAGGTATCTCCAGTGCTTCACAGTACACATACCTATTTCTTGAATGCAATACCCCAAATGATTTAATCACCTCCCTCACCAAGAAAAACCTGCTCTTTGAACCTTTTTCTAAAGCTTAATATAATTTCTATAATTTACAAGTCTGCCAAGTTTCACTCAAAATTCTTAAGAAATTACCAAAAGCTTATCTAGCTCCTAATGCTTCGGAGAATAAGGATGTACATCATGATGCCCAGTGTTTGAGAGTCATTCCCATGAATGACCCCAGTTTCTATTGTAATTAAATGTCATCTCAAGAAATAATTAGGTTAATGATAAAAATGCTACAAGCATCTTAGGGCCAGTTAGGTTAACCTTAATAATCCTAGAGTTGTCCCACACTGGAGTTAGGCATAGAGCAGAGACATTCATCCTCCTCAGTTGATCTCTAAGGCAAATTTCATAGAAAATAATAATTGCAGTCTGATTAGGTAAATCAGGAAAACTTAAACTCAACTAGTCAATGGCATAACATCTATATTATAAAAACCCAGTGGCCCTAACGCTATAACGACCAAAGACCAGCACGGGTCAGCAGGGCTGCACGATTTTGCACACTGGGCTTCTAGTCCTAGCTAATAAAGAGGGAATATGTTAATTGACCATCACTCCATCACAAAGATGGCTACACCCACAGCTGAGGCCAAGTTCCCATAAGGAGCCTTAAGGAGCAATCAGCAGGGACCTGAGGCCACCCTCCAATACCCCTGTGGGGCTTGACAGGGGACCTCAGGCCGCGCCCCCCACCTGGCAGGGCTTGACAGGGGACCTCAATGTGCGCTTCCCGTCCTGGTGCTGGGCTAGGGGACCTCAGGCTGCTCCCCCCACCCCAGCGCCAGGCCGGGGGACCTCAGGCCGCGCCCCCCACCAGGTGGGGCTTGACAGGGGACTTCAGGCCACGCTCCCCACCCTGGCACCAAGCCAGGGGACCTGAGGCTGCGCCCCCCTGCCTAGCGGGGCTTAAAAGGGGACCTCAAGGTGCACCCCCAGTGCTGGGTCGGGGGGACTCAGGCTGTGCCCCCCGCCCAGTGGGGCTTGACGGGGGACCTGAGGCTGCACCCCCCTGCCGGTGGAGCTTGACGGGGGACCTGAGGCTGTGCCCCCTCCCGGTGCCAGGCCGGGGGTCCTGAGGCTGCGCCTTCCCACCTGGCGGGGCTTGATGGGGGACCTCAGGCCATGCCCCCCACCCCGTGGGGCTTGACAGGAGATCTCGGGTCATGTCCCCCACCTGGTGGGGCTTGACGGGGGACCTCAAGGCACACCCCCTGCCCCGGTCTGGCTGGGGGACCTCAGACCACACCCCCCATCCTGGCGCTGGGCCAGGGGACCTGAGGCTACGTCCCCTGCCCAGCGGGGCTTGACATGGGCGGAATTGGCTGGGTCTGGATCTAGCCCAATTGGGGGGGGGGGGGGCGGCCAGTGGGTCTGGGTCTCTCGCAATTTTGAGGTGCATGTGGGTGGGCGAGGACTTGACTCTGGGTTCCGTGGTGTGCCCCAGACTCTGATAGGAGGAAGGTTTTCATATACATTTTACTAATTTTCTTTCATCTCTGACACTTCTATTATAGAGAAAGGGCAAATAGCAATATTAAATTATTTCCTCTAATTGAATCCCCTTTTAATGTACACAAATTTCGTGCACCGGCCACTAGTATTACATATAATGATCTTGTGCTAAGGTAGCTAATTTAGGTTCATTATTAACAACTTTCTTCTAAAGCTTTAGGGAAAGGTTTCTTATAAGGAAAGTAATAGTATCATCACAAGAAGGGTGAGTACAATAAGTAAAATATTCTGAGAGCTAGAGACCACACTCACATAACTTTTACTACAGTATATTGTTATAACTAGAGGCCTGGTGCACAAATTTGTGCACAGGTGGGGGCAGGCCGGCCTGCCCCAATCCGGGCTGATTGGGCCTGCCTGGCCAGGGGGAGGGGATGCAGGAGGTTGGCCAGCCCCACCCCCTGGTCAAACTCCCGGTCAAGGGGACAATTTGTATATTAGCCTTTTATTATATAGGACTAGTGGCCCAGTGCACGAAATTCGAGCACATTAAAAGGGGATTCATTAGAGGAAATAATTTAATATTGCTATTTGCCCTTTCTCTATAATAGAAGTGTCAGAGATGAAAGAAAATTAGTAAAATGTATATGAAAACCTTCCTCCTGTCAGTCTGGGGCACACCACAGGACCCAGAGTCAAGTCCTCGCCCACCCACATGCACCTCAAAATTGCGGGAGACCCAGTCCCGCTGGCCCTCCCCCACCAATGGGCTAGATCCAGACCCAGCCAGTCCCACCCTTGTCAAGCCCCGCTGGGCAGGGTACATAGCCTCAGGTCCCCTGGCCCAGCGCCAGGATGGGGGGTGTGGCCTGAGGTCCCCCAGCCAGACCGGGGCAGGGGGCGTGCCTTGAGGTCCCCCATCAAGCCCCACCAGGTGGGGGGCATGGCCTGAGGTCCCCCATCAAGCCCCGCCAGGCCGGGAGGCGCAGCCTCAGGACCCCCGGCCTGGCACCGGGAGGGGGCACAGCCTCAGGTCCCCCGTCAAGCTCCACCGGCAGGGGGGCACAGCCTGAGTCACCCCTGACCCAGCACTGGGGGTGCACCTTGAGGTCCCCCGCCAAGCCCCACTGGGTGGGGAGCACGGCCTGAGGTCCCCTCTTAAGCCCCGCCAGGCAGGGGGGTGCAGCCTCAGGTCCCCTGGCCTGGTGCTGGGGTGGGGAGCGCGGCCTGAAGTCCCCTGTCAAGTCCCACCAGGTGGGGGACACGGCCTGAGGTCCCCCAGCCTGGCGCTGGGGCGGGGGGAGCAGCCTGAGGTCCCCTAGTCCAGCACCAGGACGCGAAGTGCACATTGAGGTCCCCCATCAAGCCCTGCTGGGTGGGGGGGATGCGGCCTGAGGTCCCCTGTCAAGCCCCACAGGGGAGGGGGAGCGCGTAGCCTCAGGTCCCTGCTGATTGCTCCTTAAGGCTCCTTATGGGAACTTGGCCTCAGCTGTGGGTGCAGCCATCTTTGTGATGGAGTGATGGTCAATTAACATATTCCCTATTTATTAGATAGGATTGTACTATTTTATTATTAGTTGTTATTGTTAATCTCAAAAGTTTTTCACAGATATGTATGTATAGGAAAAAACATAGTACAGGTATACCTTGGAGATATTGCAGGTTTGGTTCCATATCACTAAAAGAAAGTGAATGTCACAATAAAGACAGTCACAATGCTTATAAAAGTTATGTTTACACTATACTTTAGTCTACTAAGTATGCAATAGCACTGTCTTTAAAAAACTACAATTCCTAAGTTTAAAAATATTGCTAAAAATGCCAACCATCAGCTGAGCTGTTACAGTAGTAACTTCAAAGATCGCCGATGACAGATTACCATAGTATAATAACACTAACATTTGAAATAGTGTGAAAATGATCAAAATGTGACAAAGAGACATGACATGAACAAATACTGTTGGAAAAATGGCACCAATAGACTTGCTCAAGGCAGGGTTACTATAAACCTTCAACATGTATAGCTGTATATATAGAATTTGGTACTATCTGTGATTATGGCATTTACTGGAGGTCTGGGAATATATCCCCTGTGAAAAAGAGGGACTACTGTATATAAATTCCATATATATAAATTTACATTTTGCAATTTAACACTACACATTAGCAGGTATATAGGTCTATACCAGTGGTTGGCAAACTGCGGCTTGCGAGCCACATGCGGCTCATGAGCCGTGGTTTGCTGTTTTGTTGACTAATGAGTTTGCCAACCACTGACTTAGGGGCTTAATCACAAGGAATAACAACAGCCTGTAATTATTGGAATCGAGAGTCTAGGTCAGTGTGTATATACACACACACACACACACACACACACACACTAGTGGCCCGATGCATGAATGAAGATTTGTGCAAGAATGGGCCTTCGTTCCCCTGGCTGCCGGCACTGCCTTCGCTCTGGCTGGAGCAACCTTTCCGCTCCGGCCCAGAGCCGCCTTTCTGCCTTCCCGCGCTGCCCAGAGGCCAAGAGTGGCTGGGGTGGTGCGGAATGCCTACATCATCGTGGTGACGACACAAGCGTCCCACCCCATCCCCTGCTGCTCAGCGCCTGCATATGCAAATTAACCTGCCATCTTTGTTGGGCTCATTTGCATACTCACTCCTGATTGGCTGGTGGGCATCACGAAGGTACAGTCAATTAGCATGTTACTCTTTTATTGGGTAGATATATACATACATATATACATACACACACATATATTTTATATATATATACACACACACACACACACACTTTTATTGATTTCAGAGAGGAAGGGAGAGAGAAACATCGATGATAGAGAATCATCAATTGGCCACCTCCTGCATACCCCCACTGGGGATTGAGCCCAAAACCCAGGCATGTGTCCTGATCGGGAATTGCGACCTCCTGGTTCATGGGTCAATGCTCAACCACTGAGTCACACTGGCCGGGCAAGACCAACTATTGTTAAAACGATTTCCTTGACCCACATCTTTTCTAAATCAGGTTTGGGATTATATTTCAAAGAATTAGAACTATCACATCAAAAGTGGATCTTTCTGGGACACTGGAAATAAATGAAAATTATTTAAAACCTTAAAGGCTATTTTTAAAATGTATAGTGCCAGACCATACAATAGGTAGGAGCTGGGTTCTAAAACCAGACTGCCTGGGTTTAAATCTTGAGTCTCTCACTTAGTACAACCTTGGCCAAGTTAACTTAATTTTTCTGTGCTTCAGTATCATCTGTAAAACATGGGAAATAACAGTATATACCACCATCGGGCCATCATAAGGATTAAATGAGTTAATATTTGTTCAGTGATTTGAGCAGTTCCTGGTACTTGGTAAGTACAAACAAGTCAATGCATGTAAAAATATAAATGTTTAGCCCTGGACGGTTTTGCTCAGTGACTATAGAGCATCAGCCTGTGGACTGAGGGTTGAGAGTTCAATTCTGATCAAGGGCACTGACCAAGGGCAGGTACCTCAGTCCCTGGCTCCGGTAGGGGCATGTGTGGGAGGCGACCAATGGGTGTATCTCTCTCACATATATGTCCCTCTCTCTCTCCCCCTCCCTACCATTCTCTCTCTTAAAAAAGGGGGGGGGTTGGGGATAAATATTCTTGGGTGAGGATTAACAAATATATATATTTTATGTAACACACATACATATTTTTTCTAAGTAAATGTTTAAAACCATCCAAAAGGCTGAGCTAGCTAATGAGTGACAAATGTAAAAGCCACTAGAAAGCCTTCAGGAAGCTTAAAACTGTTTTTTTAATATTTACCTTTTCTAAATGTTCTACTTTGAATAGTGTCCATATAAATATTCAGTATCCTCTAAAGAACTGTTCAGACACTACAGTATATCCAGCATTTAGTGTGAGCAGCATGTACTTGCTTTCATATTCAACTGCTTTCTGTTAAACATTTTCAAATAATAGAAAATGGAACACATATAAACCAAATATTCCATATACCCAATGTTCTGTGGGGAAGGGGAAGAATTAAAGACTATCTCAGTATCACTCATATTGCAGAGGCCTAAAAAAGTTATTTATTACTATCAAACCTAGTATTTGAATATGTAAATAAAATGTACCTGAATGACTCCTCAAAGTGAATCTGAACTGTTCCTGAAATAAAATGAATGAACCATAATACTATAGGACTTTAATTTTTTAAAATGTTTTTTATTGATTTTAGAGAGAAAGGGAGAAAGAAACATAGATGAGTCCACAACCTGGGCTTGTGCCCTGAAGGGGAATCAAACCCAGACCTCTCCGTTCAACCACTGCATAGCATAAGATTTGTACTGTACTGGCATAAACAATGTAACAGTGCCACACTGTGACCTCGATGAGACACAAAATGAGACAAAGTCTAGTTAAAACTTTAGACTCCATTTGCTGTCCTCTAAGTCAAATTGTGACGATAATAAAGCAGCTTTCAAAGGTCCTTAATGAAAAACTTCACTGTCCAGCTGAGTAAAGCAAATGATTGAGGAGTCCCACTGGTTGCACAGCAATGAAGTGTTGGGCCGTCTGGTGGCAAAGATTTCTCCTATCTCTCAATCCCAAGTTGCTGGGATATATCTACCGCTTTTCTAAAATGTCTGGAAACGAGTCAGATAATGCTGACGCAAAAACAGTCGATATAAGAATATTGTTTTAAAATCCATTCTCTTTTATGTTCTTGTTTGAGATTTCCTAGCATAAACACGAAAAACAAATATACTGATTTCAGTTAAGCAATGGTTAGCCTCTGCAACATATACAGGTATGTATTTCACTTGGCCATATCCATTCTTATATTAGCTTAACTATAGACAAAGTGCTTGGGTCTGAAGGAGCTGACAATTTCCACTACTTCTTTCAGGGGTCCTCCCAAAGAAGCGTTATAGTCAGGCCAAAAATGCCAGGCCTTAAACCCAAGGACTTGGTCTTACTTTGTCTCACGTTTACAAGTTGGCAAATAAGCTGCCAATAAAATATCGTGTGGATGATGCTGTAAAGAGTAGAGGGGTGCAAGATGAAGTGCACAAACTATAGCTGTGGGATGGTCCAAAAGAGTGACCCTAGCACTCCTTCTCCTCTCAGTTTTCTGGTTCTAAAGCAGACCCCCGTAGCAGGACGACCGGCACTGCATGCGGAAGGAAGTAACGTTTCAGGGCTGGCCCGGGTGCCGCACTGCTCCTCGGATCCCCAGCACCGAGGCTTCGAGTGCAGCGGCCCGGGACCGCCGATCGGACCAGGTGGGAGGACTAGGAAGGCGCGACCGCACCGTGACCGCAGCCGCCTAGTGCGCGGGACCTGTAGAGGCCGCTCGCGCCCACGCCTCCCAGAGGAACGACGCGCGGCAGGCCGCGGCCACCTCAGACTCAACAGACGCAGCCTCCGGGAGTGGAACTCGCAGGCCAGCCGCGGCGCCCCACGTTTCCCGCCCCACAACGTATCGAGCGGGGAAAGGCAAAGTTTGGCTCTCGCCGTTAGGCCTGAACTTTCCCGCCCGCCGGTGCAAGTCTCCACCGTCTGCCACTCGGCAGTCCCCAGGGCTCCGGCCTTCTGTACTGCTGAGACTTACTCAGACTGTTCCCGCAGACACTGAGCCTCCGCGGCGGCCATCTTGAACTTCCTGACTCCTCGGTGGCGGTGGCGGTGGCGGCGGCTGCCCGGACGGTGGAGCCTACTGTAAAGGGAGGAAGAGGGAGCAGAGCCGTCGCGCATGTGCTAAGCGCGCAGGGAACCGTGGAGCTCTGAGTCCGCTCTAAGAATCCAGATATAAAAGTGCATCCGGGAACAGGGCGAGCGAGCGTGATGACGCAACTTCCCCAGGCGGGGGGTGGGGCGCGAGGAGCGGTGGGCGGCGACTGCTAAGGGTTCGAGGCCGAGCGACAGGCATGCGCTCTGCGCTAGTCAACGTTAGAACGGAACGTTTAGGTCTGGGAACTTGCTGGAGAGGGAGGAAAGGGAGTCCGTGAGATACCGGTATCATGTATTTTCACTGAGGCCCAGAAATTGAGTTAAAATTCTCAATTTAGGGCAAACGAAATGATGATTTTGCTTCTGAGCTGCGTGGATGCCTTTTTACTGGCTAGATAATTCAACCAGAAGTAGCATTAAGGGAAAGTTTGTAGAAAGGCATATTGAGAATACTGGAAAGTTAGAGCTGCACTTAGAACGTAAATGTATTTTAATATGTAACCGTTATTGATACATTTACTTAAAACATGAACTTTGTTTCAATTTTTGCCAAATCCAGGGATAATGCCAGGAGTCGTTAGAGTCACTGGTTCTGTAAATTGAAGTTTTAAGTAATATTTTTGGTTCAAATCATCTATATTTTTCTATAATAATGGACTACAGTAATGGGACTAGATGAAATACTGTATAAAAACATTTATTGACTCTTGGAGAGCTTTCAGCACCGTGTAGGATTTTATATCGCTCTCGGGGAAAGAAAATACCATTCTCCTTACTCCGGCACCTGGAAGCAGGGTGACCATTAATTTCATTCTTAAAATCAATTGAGTTTGGTTTGTCCTGGAAGTTTGAGCTCAGAATATCTGGGCTTCTCATATATCTTAAATTTTCAGAGGGGAAGAGTTACAAATATTCTTTAAAAATAAGTACCTGTTTGGCTGAGTCCCAAACGTGTTAAAATGTTAAGTGTTTTCCCCACATGGACTCTATTAATATGGAATAATAAGTTAACCTTTGGATAATTATTGATTTTTGTGGGTTCCCCATTGTAGCATTTCTTTATATAGTTCTTAATTATATTATTTTCTTCAGGAAGGATTTCTCTTTCCTTAACAATCAGGTTCAGGTATAATAACTTGAAATACTTTTTTCAAAGGAATAAGTTTTCAGAGATATGTTAAAAATGGTTTATATTTTAACCATATGCTTATTTATGTACTAATAGTGTATAAGTTGGGATTTCAGAGTTCTAACTATTCCTCCCTCGTCCCTATATATCTTTTCAAAGTATTACTAATTCAGCCTTGTATGCACAGTTCATTGTATTATCTGCTCCCTGCCCTCATGAAGGCAAGGCAATGTGTCATTTTGTCAATAGCTCAAATATGTTATTAAAATAACAAAAAATATGCCGAAACCGGTTTGGCTCAGTGGATAGAGCGTCAGCCTGCGGACTGAAAGGTCCCGGGTTCGATTCCGGTCAAGGGCACGTACCTTGGTTGTGGGCACATCCCCAGTGGGAGGTGCGCAGGAGGCAGCTGATCGATGTTTCTCTCTCATTGATGTTTCTAACTCTCTATCCCTCCCCCTTCCTCTCTGTAAAATATCAATAAAATATATTAAAAAAAAATAACAAAAAATAATAAATTATCTATATAAAACCCTATATGCAAACAGGCCGAATGGCAGAACAGCCAAACAACCAGTCGCTATGATGTATGCTGACCACCAGGGCGCGTGCTCAGAACATGGCGGGTGTTGACAGCAGGTGGCAGAGGGCAGAACATGGTGGGTGTTTGGCGAGATGGTGGAGCAGGTAAGCGGGGACACCAGACCAAGGTGGGGCACCAGTCGCTGTCATCGGGGTGAGCCTCTAGTGGTTACTGAAAATTCTTTGCTCCCATGCACCGCGGTCCCACCAGGTGCTTGCTCCTGCTGCCGGCACTGGCCCCGCTCACACCCGCTGATCGCTCGGCACTGTCAGCAGGTGCAAGTGGTGACTGCCAGCCCCGATCACCCCTCAGAGCTTTTCCTCCTACCCCTGCTCCTGAGGGGCAATCGGGGCCAGCAGCTGCCTCTTGCACCCGCTGCTTGTGCCGGCCCCGCTCACACCCGCTGTCGGTGCCCAGCACCGGTCTCAATCGCTTGATGTCGTCAGCGGGTGCAAGCGGCGGCTGCCAGCCCTGATCGCCCCTGAGGGCTTCTCCACCTCCCCCTGCTCCTGAGGGGCGATCAGGGCTGGCAGCTGCTGCGAGCACCACTGCTGGCACTGGCCCCAATTGCTCCACGCCAGCAGTGGGTGTGAGTGGAGCCAGTGCTGTCAGCGGGTGGGAGCGAGGCTGCCAGCAGCCAGAATTTGAATTGAAATCGAACTTCCAAGTCTTTGCTCTTTCCTTCTTACCATGAAGCTTCCCACAGAAATGTAATTTGTTTAGCATCTTATTGAGTACCCACTAACAGCTCTTTCATATTCAAATGTTTTTTTGAGTAAAAGGAAAAGATCACTGTATTGTCGTCCAGAAATACTTATTTTCCCAAGGTCCAGAGGCTGTATTCTCTTTCTTGTTGCTGATTAGTGGAGAGCTTATAGGCCCATCTCGGTTTCCTTAATCATAATATTATATTCCTTGGTCCCCTTTGGCTCCACAATTCTTTGCAGTATGCTTAATGTAAAGATTAAACCTAGCTGGTTTGGCTCAATGGATAGAGTGTCAGCCTGTGGAAGAGTTCCGGGTTCCATTCTGGTCAAGGGCACGTAACTCGGTTTCAGACTCCTCCCTGGCCCAGGCTCTGGTCAGGGTGTTTGCAAGAAGCAACCAATCGAAGTGTTTCTCTCATATGGATATTTCTCTCTGTCTTTCCCTCTCTCTTAAAATCAATGGAAAAATATCCTCAGGAGAGGATTAAAATAAATAAATAAACAAACAAACTAAGCACACTGAGTAGGGGGAAGGTGAATGGGGGAAGTAGGCACAAAGGATGTTCAGGATTGAAGCCAGATTATGACTGGCTAAAGTTTAGATTTGGATAAACCAAGTTTTTAAAAGAGAGCATAGCAGCCCTGCTGGCAAGGCTCAGTGGTTGAGTGTCGACATATGAACAGGTCATTGTTCTATTCCTGGTCAGGGCACATGCCCAGGTTACAGGCTGGATCCCCAGTGTGGGGTATGCAGGAGGCAGCCGATCAATGATTCTCTCTCATCATTGATGTTTCTATCTCTTCTTCTCCCTTCCTCCCTTGACATTGATAAAAATATATTTTTTAAAAGAGTATAACAAAATAAAGTTTTAGAAAATGATGCTAGCAAAATACTTCCTTTAAAATCTTCTCACCAAGGTACTACCAGTATGCAGTGTATACTAGGAAGGGGATTTGTTAAGGACTGACTCAAAACTGTGGACATCCTGGATGGTCAGAAAGACAAACAGGTGGGTCCTAGAGCCCACCTCTAATTATCTGGTTATTAAATTAAGCCTGAAACATCACCAGAGGCAAAAATAAAAAAACTGAAGCTATTTGTACTTCGGGCACATCATGAAAAGGCCGTTCCTTTGGAAAAGACAATAATGCTGGAAAAATAAAAGGCAGTAGGAAGAGGAAGACCAAATATGAGATGGATTGACTCTACCAATGGTTCTCAACCTTTCTAATGCCGTGACCCTTTAATACAGTTCCTCATGCTGTGGTGACCCCCAACCATAAAATTATTTTCGTTGCTACTTCATAACTGTAATTTTGCTACTGTTATGAATCATAATGTAAATATCTGTGTTTTCCGATGGTCTTAGGCGACCCTGCTAGCGGTTCTCAACCTGTGATGAGTTGGGTGGGGGGGTCAGAGGAGATATATACCCTCCTGTCTATAGGTTTCAGAATTCCTCTATCTTGGTACAGGTTAATTCTCAAGGTCCCTTTTTACTTTGTTGTGGCCTTCCCAGAATTCATGAGACGCATCTAGCAATTTTATCTTGCTAAGCCTTGACCATTCTGGCTTTTGTGTTTAGGGAGCAAAAAATAAAATTGCCCCCTTTCTCCTTCCTTCCCTGCATTCTCTCCTTAGGGAGGCTTTTAACCATTTGCTCTCTAGAATCCTTGGCTGGGAAAGATAATGGCTTGTTATTTACAAGCTGGCTTCAAATTGCCCCCAGGGTTTGGCCTTGTTTTAACTTTCCTACCTCAGTTTCCCTATTCCTCTTGCCCTGGAGTTTTCCTAGCTTTTACTGCCCTGTAACAATTCAGCAAGTGTTTATGAAGCAACAAACTTTCCATTTTCAAACTATAATCCCAACTTTTCATTCTTGCTGTTCTTCCTCCGCCAATTCAGGAACTTCCGCTCTGGAAAGCTGCCTAGCTGGAACCCTTTCGTAGCAAGCCTGGTACAAAAGTAGCTTAGGAATTGAACTCACCGGGATAACTCCCCAGAGGGGCGGGGCCTCAGCGAGCTGGCGCTTCCTGGTGGGTGGACTCCCGTTCTACGCCCCGCCCAGGAAGTCGCGTGAGTGCGTGCGTGCGTGCGTAGCAGGAAGGGGTGGGCGGGTCTGCAGTCCTTTGCAGTTCTGGCCCTGAAGCTACGGATCTAGGCAGAGCTTCCTGCTTCTGGTTGGTGCCTTCGTGCTCCCTCCGGGCAGGCGTTTGCTCGGTGGGTCCGAGCCAGCGCTTCAGTCTCTGTCAGTCTCCGCACTGTTGCCGCCATTACAGTCGTGTGGTTTCCCAGCTGCCAAGCCCTGGCGGAGGCCCACCTACCAGAGAATCCCGCGCCCCTAGAACCTCGCGGCGGCCGCATTCAATAAAACGGAGATTGACTGTTTTGCTGAAGAGATCCTGAAAGCTAAGCGCTTGGCGTCCCCCACTCTCCGACCCCCAAACAATACCGAACAGGTTTGCGGGTCCGGAGACGGGATTTTGGGGACAAACTTGCATTTTTGAACATTTCGACTTGTTCTTGCCATCATTTCTTTCAAGCATTATTACTTTCATACAAGATACACATTCCAGAAATAGTTTGATAATGCCTTTGAATTATCTTCCTTCCGTGGAAAAGTGTAAACTAACCAACACTGGCATCGTCAGTCGCGTTAGGCTCATTATAACGTAGGCTGTAAACAAAAATGAAGAGCATCATAACATCCTTTGAAGGAAACTGACCTATGAAAGAGTCCCCAGATCTTCTTTTGGATAATACTGAAGTTTTTATCTAGTTTAAATCCAGATTTGGAATTTGTAGCCGTTTGGGAACATACTGGGCTGTTCTTCCTTTATTACAGAACAAAAACTTTTCTCTTTGTTTCATGAAAATTAATTTAGCTTTTTTTTGTTGTTTGTTTTAAAGCAGTTCTGATGCGTTCATGAAAATCTAGAATATACAAAGCAAAAGGAAACAAAAACCACCCCGAGTTCCATTGCCCAAACTGAACCAACGTTAACATATTGGTGTATTTTGGCCTATTTCCATATGAAATATTAAGTTTTCTTGTGCTCTTGTATGAAATGCGATATTTTCCTTTTTCATGTAATATACCCATCAGTTTTTACATTATTCTAGTTTTAGTAAACACTTTTATAACTACATGATGCCCCTTTCCTTTGTTACTGGATGTCTAAGTCCTTTCAGTTTTGCATTATTGTATATGAGTATGATGAGGCAATATCTAGAATTGTATTTAGAGCATGACCATTCAAGCCAGAGAGACCTGGGCTTCACCACTTGCTCTGCAACTTCAAACAACGTATTTACTAGGAACCTTTTGGGGCCTCATTTTGCACTAGTAACACAAAAATAATTCTCATCACATAGAGTTATTACAAGAATTAAATGAAATAATGAAAGTGGCTGGAACACATATTAGTACATACAAGCTTTGTCTGTAGGCAATGTTTGTTTTGGGTTTTAATTTGTTTCTTTTTTTCTGTAACCCACATGGTTTATTTCCAGATTTCATATGTAGTTAAATGCTATTACCACTGGATGCAGGGATTTTATACACAGCTTTTTATACAATTTATTTATTACATAGTAATACATAAAAGCATAAATACTACATATATTAAAAATCTTTTTTGCAATAAGGAAAAATGAAAATTGTCTATAATCCTACCTATAAATTATTTTTATTCACATTTTATAATAGGGCTTATCCTTTCTCACATTTTTATACATTTATACATATATTAATGATATTTTTAAAATAGGGTTTTATAATAAATTCAGGTTAACTTGCTGAGGACAGCAAAGAAGTTCAGTGTAAAGAGAATGTAGTGGTTAAAGAAGTAGAAAATAAAGCTGGAAAGGATTTGGATTTCATTTAAAATTTGACATTTAATATGTTATAGAAGGTTCATTTTGCTATTGTGTGAAGATAGATAACAGGGCTCAGGGTGGAAAGGTGGAATCCAGGTAGGAATATAATTCAGTAATCCTGTGAGTGACGGTGGAAGTAGAAAAAGTGGTTGGATTCTGGATATATTTTGAAAGGACAGGCTGTAGAATTCACAGGTTGATTGGATGTAGGATGTGAGAGTCCAAAACTTAAGTTTTTGCCTGAGCAATTGGATGGTTGTAATTGCCACTTACAGAGAAAATGAAGGAGCAGATTTTAAAGGTGGGTGGGGGTGAGGAAGGATGAAGATTCTGTTTTAGTCCTTACATTTCAGAGTCTTAGATGTCTGCTGAATGTGGAGTCTTAAAGACTTCAGTTATTGTTGAGTTGTCCATTTCTACCTTCATTTTTGTGAGTTTTTGTTACACTTTTTTTTGGTTATCTGTTATTAGGTACATACATGTTTATAAATGTTACAGTTTCCTGTTGGATTGACACTTACTACAAAATGTCCTTATTTTTCTCTACTAACATTTAAAATAATTTTATTTGCTTGACATTACAACTTTCTTATGGTTGCTACTTAACACGATTTGTACCATTAAATCTAAAGTGTGTCTCCTCTAGACAGCATACAGTTATATCTTGTTTTTTTTAGCCTAATCTAGGGATCTGCCTTTTAATTAGATTATTTACTCTTTTGTTTATTTTAAAAATGTTTCTATTGATTTTTAAGGGGAGAGAGAGAGAAAGCGAGAGAGAAACTTTGATGTGAGAGAGAAACATTTGCTTGCCTCCCACATGTACCTCCAGCAGGAATTGAGCCCAAAACCTAGGCATGTGCCCTGACGAGGAATCAAATCAGCAACCTTTTGATTCACAGGACATTGCTCAACTACCTGAGCCATGCCAGCTAGGGCTGTGTACTCCATTTATGTTCAATGTTATTTATATAGTTGAGTGATGTCTCCCATTTTTACTTTTTGTTTTCTGTATGTCTCATATCTTTTGTGTTCCTCTATCCCTTCTTTACTGCTTTCTATTGCATTAAGTGAATATTTACTCCTGCAGCAGTTTAATCTTTTAATTGATTTTTTTTCACTTTTAAAAAAGTTAATTCCTTAGTGGTTGGTTGCTCTAGGACTTGCCATATACATCTTAGAGTCAGCATCAGATTTACGACAACTTAATGCCAATGAGATTGAAAAATTTTACTCTAATATAATTTTGTTTCCCTGCTTTTTGTGATATAATTATTATACATACTAGAGGCCCGGTGCACAAAATGCATGCAAGGGGGGGGTGTCCTTAAGCCCAGCCTGCACCCTCTCCAATCTGGGACCCCTCGAGGGATGTCCAACTGCCTGTTTAGGTCCTACCGGGATTGGGCCTAAACGGGCAGTCGGACATCCCTCTCACAATCCAGGACTGCTGGCTCCCAACTGCCGACCCCTGCAGGCCTGGGTCCCCCGCAACTGCCCTCCTCTACTGTTCTGGTCCCCCTCAACTGCCCTCCCCTGCAGGCCTGCTCCCCCCCCTACTGCTCTCCTCTGCTGGCCCAGTCACCCCTAACTGCCCTCCCTGCTGGCTTGATCACCCACAACTGCCCTCTCCTGCAGGCCTGGTCACCCCAAAACTGCCCTCCCCTGCAGGCCTGGCCCCCCCCAACTGCCCTCCCCTGAAGGCCTGGGTCCCCCCAAACTGTCCTCCACTGCCAGCCTGGTCCCCTGTAACTGCCCTCCATTATAGGCCTGGTCCCCCCACAACTGCTCTCCCCTGCAGGCCTGGTCCCCCCACAACTGCCCTCCCCTGCAGGCCTGGGTCCCCCCAAAATGTCCTCTGCAGGCCTGGTCCCCCCAAAATGCTCTCTACTGCAGGCCTGGTCCCCCCCCCCCCAACTGCCCTTCCCTGCAGGCCTGGTCCCCCCACAACTGCCCTCCCCTGCAGGCCTGGTCCCCCCACAACTGCCCTCCCCTGCAGGCCTGGGTCCCCCCAAAATGTCCTCTGCAGGCCTGGTCCCCCCAAAATGCCCTCTACTGCAGGCCTGGTTTCCCCCCCCCACAACTGCCCTCCCCTGGAGGCCTGGTCCCCCCACAACTGCCCTCCTCTGCAGGCCTGGGTCCCCCCAACTGCCCTCCCCTGCAGGCCTGGGTCCCCCCAACTGCCCTCCCTTACAGGCCTGGTCCCCCCCAACTGCCCTCCCTTGCTGGCCTCATCTCCCCCAACTGCCCTCCTCTGCCGGCCTGGTCACCCGCAACTGCCCACAACTGCCCTCCCCTGCCAGCCATCTTATGGCAGCCATCTTTGGCCACATGGGGGTGGCCATCTTGTGTCTTGGAGTGACGGTCAATTTGCATATTATTCTTTTATTAGATAGGATTGTATCTATAAATGTTATAAACCTAACAATATATTGTTATAATGGTTATATCTTCTTTAAAAAATATATTTCTATTTCAGAGAGGAAGGGAGAGGGAGAGGAAGAGAGAGATAGAAACATCAGTGATGAGAGAGAATCATTGCTCGGCTGCCTCCTGCATGTCCCCCATTGGAGACCAAGCCCGAAACCTGGGCATGTGCCCTGACCGGAAATCCAACCATGACCAACCACTGAACTACACTGGCTGGGCTAATGATTATATCTTTTAAAGAAACTGGAAGAACAAAGGAGAAGTACATGTTTACAGCTTTCATTATATTGACCTTATGGATCATTTCTGGTTCTCTATTTCTTGTTCTTGTTGATTCAAGTTACCATCTGGAATGATTTCTTTAGCCCAGTACAGCTTTACTCCTACTGACTTCTGCTGTACTTTATTAGCAAATATTTCTATACTAGAGGCCCGGTACACGAAAATCATGCACTCAGGGCTGCGGGGAGGGGCCATCAGCCCGGCCTGCGCCCTCTCCAGATCCAGGAGCCCTTGGGGGATGTCCGCAGGGATCGGGCCTAAGCCAGCAGTCGGACATCCTTAGCACTGCCACGGAGGAGGGAGAGGCTCCCACCACTGCCGCTGTGCTTGCCAGTCGTGAGCCCGGCTTCTGAGTGAGCGGCACTCCCCCAGTGGGAGCACATTGACCACCAGGGGTCAGCTCCTGCCTTGAGCATCTGCCCCCTAGTGGTCAGTGCACATCATAGCTACCGGTCATTCTGCCGTTCAGTCGATTTGCATATTAGCCTTTTATTATATAGGATGGTACATTTCTATATGTTATAGGCTCAACGATACATTACATATATTGTTTGGTACAATTGCTTTGTTTCATGTGTGCATTTAATATATGTATATATGTATATATATATATACACACACATATACATATGTATATCTATACTAATAAAAGCCTAGGTGGCCCTCACATGCGGCGTCATCACAAGATGGCTGCCAAAAGATGGCGGGGCTCAGCGGCTGCTCTGCATGGTGAGGCCTGGGGTCCCGTGGCTCCACGTGGCGCGGAGGAGGTCCCGACGTCTCCGCCACCTCATGCGGAGGAGGCGGGTCCCGGCAGCAGAGGCAGGTTGTGGCAGGGGAGGGCAGTTGTGGGCGATCGGGCTGGCAGGGGAGGGCAGTTGTGGGCGATCGGGCCAGCAGGAGAGGGCAGTTGGGGGCGATCAGGCGACAGGGGAGCAGTTAGGCGTCAATCAGGCTGGCAGGGAAGTGGTTAGGGGGTGATCAGGCTGGCAGGCAGAAGCTGTTGGGGCAATCAGGCAGGCAGTCAGGCAAATGGTTAGGAGCCAGCAGTCCCAGATTATGAGAGGGACATCCCCTGAGAGGTCCTAGATTGGAGAGGGTGCAGGCCGGGCTGAGGGACACCCCCCGACCTGTGCACAAATTTCGTGCACCGGACCACTAGTATATATATATTTTTTATTATTGGTTTCAGAGAGGAAGGAAGAGAGAGAGAGAGACAGAAACATCAGTGATGATCGGCTGCTGCTTGCATGTCTCCAACCGGGAACTGAGCCCACAACCCGGGCTTATGCCCTGGCTGGGAATTGAACTGTGACCTCCTGGTTCATAGGTCGATGCCCAACCACTGAGCCATGCTGGCCAGGCTGACAGTAGTTTTGGCAAGGTTCTCTTTGCTTCTTTTCCTCACATACCCAGATGTTAAACTCCACCAATTGCTGGCTGATTAAAAGCCTGTTTTCAACATTATCCTATGGCATATATTGCTCCCCAGACCAAACCAATCGTATTCAGGCTCATTTTAAAGGATTGTTTCTGATGTCACTATTTGAGATGTGGTCTGACTCCAGGTGGATTTCTACCAGCAGTCTCTTTCCTTGGTTCTCACCAAAAAAGTATATCTCTCAACTTTATATTTTGTTTCAAAGTACTCTACTAGATATACTCCAGAGTTTTTACTATTCGTTTTAGGTCTGTATATCACCAATGAAACTAGAATTTTGATGTGATATCATTTTTCTTTTTTTTCTTTTTTTAATATATTTTATTGATTTTTTTTACAGAGAGGAAGGAAGAGGGATAGAGAGTTAGAAACATCGATGAGAGAGAAACATCGATCAGCTGCCTCCTGCACACCTCCCACTGGGGATGTGCCCGCAACCAAGGTACGTGCCCTTGACCGGAATCGAACCTGGGACCTTTCAGTCCGCAGGCTGATGCTCTATCCACTGAGCCAAACCGGTTTCGGCAGATGTGATATCATTTTTCAATGACTTTTAGAAGCTTTTTGAAGTTTAAGGAAAGTTTATTTAATTTTCCAGGAAAAATTAATCTGCCTACAAGTCAGAGCACTTTATATTGAAATTTTTAATTGCAGTTGAAACAGCAAGTAGTGAAGAAACCTCAGTATGCTTTGTTCTTCAATCATTGTATTCTTTAATAGGTGAATAGATAAACAAACTGTGGTACATCCATACACTGGAATACTATCTTCTATATAATAAAGAGGTAATATGCAAATTGATCATCACTCCAATACACAAGATGGCCGCCCCCATGTGGTCAAAGCTGGCCGCTCCCATGTGGACACAAGATGGCCACCACAAAATGGCCAGCAGGTGAGGGCAGTTGTGGGCGATCAGGCCAGCAGGGGAGGGCAGTTAGAGGCAACCAGGCCTGGGGGGAGGCTTGTTGGGGGGGACCAAGGCCTGCTGGGGGGGACCAGCCCTGTAGGGGAGGACAGTTAGGGGCAACCAGGCCTGCAGGGGAGAGCAGTTAGGGGCGACCAGGCCTTCAGGGGAGGGAGGGCAGTTGGGGGTGACCGGGCCGTCAGAGGAGGGCACTTGGGGGCGACTGGGCTGTAGGGGAGGACAGTTGTGGGGGACCCAGGCCTGCACGAGAGGGCAGTTGAGGGGGACCAGGCCTGCAGGGGAGAGCAGTTGGGGGTGACCAAGCCTGCAGGGGAGGACAGTTAGGGGTGACCAGGCCAGCAGGGAGGTCAGTTAGGGGTGACTGGGCCAGCAGGGGAGGGCAGTTAGGGGCAATCAGGCTGGCAGAGGAGCATTTAGGTATCGATCAGGCTGGCAGGGGAGTGGTTAGGGGGTGATCAGGCTGGAAGGAAGAAGCGGTTAGGTGCAATCAGGCAGGCAGGCAAGAGGTTGGGAGCCAGCAGTCCTGGATTGTGAGAGGGATGTCCTACCGCCCGTTTAGGCCCAATCTCAGTGGACAGTCAGACATCCCTCGAGGGGTCCCAAATTGCAAAGGGTGCAGGCTGGGCTGAGGGACACATACCCACCCACTCCCCTCCCCCGTGCATGAATTTCATGCACCGGGCCTCTAATCCTATATAATAAAAGAGTAATATGCAAATTGACTGTCACACCAAGACACAAGATGGTCACCCCATGTGGACACAGATGGCTGCCACAGACAGCCGCCACAAGATGGCCTGCAGGGGAGGGCAGTTTTGGGAAGGTGGGGGTGACAAGGCCAGCAGAGGAGGGCAGTTGGGGGTGACCAGGCCAGCAAGGGAGGGCAGTTGGGGGGGACCCAGGCCTGCAGGGGAGGGCAGTTGGGGGGGGACCCAGGCCTGCAGGGGAGAGCAGTTGGGGGGACCAGGCCTGCAGGGGAGGGCAGTTGTGGGCGATCAGGCAAGCAGGGAGGGCAGTTGGGGGGGACTCAGGCCAGCAGAGGAGGGCAGTTGGGGGAGACCAGGCCAACAGGGGAGAGCAGTTGGGGGGGACGAGACCTGCACAGGAGGGCAGTTGGGGGGGACTCAGGCCAGCAGAGGAGGGCAGTTGGGGGAGACCAGGCCAACAGGGGAGGGCAGTTGGGGGGGACCAGACCTGCACAGGAGGGCAGTTGGGGGGGGACCGGGCCTGCAGTGGAGTACAGTTGGGGGGGACCAGGCCTGCAGTGGAGTACAGTTGGAGGGACCAGGTCTGCAGGGAAGGGCAATTGGAGGGGACCAGTCCTGCAGGGGAGGGCAGTTGTGGGCGATCATGCCAGCAGGGAGGGCAGTTTGGGGTGACTGGACTAGCAGAGGAGGGCAGTTGTGGGAGACCAGGCCAACCGGGAGGGCAGTTGTGGGGGACCAGGCCTGCTGGGGAGGGCAGTTGGGAGCCAGCAGTCCTGGATTGTGAGAGGGATGTCCGAACACCCATTTAGGCCTGATCTCAGTGTGATTGGGCCTAAACGGGCAGTCCGACATCCCTCAAGGGGTCCCAGATTGGAGAGAGTGCATTCTAGGCTAAGGGACACCCCCCCAGTGCACGAATTTCGTGCACCAGGCCTCTAGTGTATGTGTGTGTGTGTGTGTGTGTGTGTGTGTATGTATGTATGTGTGTGTGTATATATGTGTATGTGTATGTGTATATATATATATATCACCCTAATATTCAAATAGGCCAAATGGCAGAACAACTGTTCACTATGACATGCGCTGACCATCAGGGGGTGCGTGCAGAACATGGCGAACGTCAGCCGTGGCAGGGTGGGGCACTGGTTGCTGTCATTGGAGCGAGCCTCTAGTAGTTACTGAAAATGCTTTGCTTCCCCGTGCCGCTCACACCCGATGCCAGTGCCTGGTTCCAGCCCTGATTGCTCGGCGCTGTCAGCAGGTGGTGGCTGCCGGCCCTGATCACCCCTTAGGGCTTCTGCACCTACCCCTGTTCCAGCGGGGTGATCGGGGCCAGCAGCCATCTCTTGCACTCGCTGCTGGTGACAGCCCTGCTTGCACCCACTGCCAGCACCTGGCACTGGTCCTGATCACTCAGTGCCATCAGCAGGTGCGAGTGGCAGCTGCCAGCCCCAATCATCCCTGAGGGCTTCTCCACCTGCCCCTGCTCCTGAGGGGCGGTAGGGGAAGCAGCTGCCACTCTCACCCGCTGACAGCACCAGCCCTGTTCGCACCTGCTGCTGGCGCTGACCCCAATTGCTCCATGCCATCAGGGGGTGTGAGCAAGGCTGGCATAGTCAGTGCATGGGAGCGGCAGAGGTGGGAGCGGGGGCTGCTAGCAGACAGGGTTCCAGGGGGTGGGTGGGAGGGGCTGCGGTGGGAGGGGCCAGGTGGGGGCGCGGAGGATGGGCCGAGACCCACCCCTGTGCCCATTGCAGCCTTGCAGCCCACAGTTCCTTTCAAGGTGCATGAATTCATGCACTGGGCCCCTAGTTCAGTGATAGAAAAAAAAGTGAACTTGAAGCCATTAAAAAACATGGAGGAATCTTAATGCACATTGCTAACTCAGAAACAGGCAAAACTGTGGAGACAGTGAAAAGATCAGTGGTTGATAGGGTTCAAGGGGAGGAAGGGGTGAACAGGTAGAGCACAGAGGAATTTTAGGGCAGTGAAATTACTATGTATGATACCATAATGATGGCTACGTGTCATTATATATTTGTCCAAAGTCGTAGACTGTACAACACCAAGAGTGAACCCTAATGTAAACTATAGTTAATAATAATGTATCAATATTGGTTCATTAGATGTAATAAATGTACCACACTGATGCAGGATGTTAATAATAGGGGTAACTGAGAGTGGGGTGAGAGGAATATATGGTAAACATTTACTTTGCTCAGTTTTTCTGTAAACATATAACTGCTCTAAAAGAAATAAAGTGTATTAAAAAAAAAAAACCTTAGCTAACAAATTTGTGAGGTAGACCTCTATATGTTGTAAGTGTATGGGGGAGTATCTTTGTATTAGTATATGGAATCATAGATAACTAGATATCATTTCAGCAACATAATTTCTTCCACATCCACAATAGATTATTTTAAAATTTGTATGCCTTATAGTGAAGAATTAACACCAGTTCTTTTGTATGTTAATTATATGAATAAAACTGAAGAAAAAATGATTTAGGGGGGCTGTAAGAGATCAACTGAAGGACTTGTACGCATGCATATAAGCATAACCAATGGATAAAAGACACTGGGGGGGGGGGCAGGTAAAGGCATGTACTGGGGGGAAGGGGAGGGTGTGGGGAGGTCAATGGGGGAAAAAAAGAGACATATGTACTACTATTTTTAATACTTCAAACAATTAAAAAAATAATAAAAAAGAAAAAAGAAAAAATGATTTAACAATCCTTTAACATGCTTTTTCATACATCATTTTTTCTGTTTTTTTTTTTTTTCCCTTTTGTTAGGTCTGCATTATTATATTAATGAGTTTAAATGTAAATTCCACTAATACATTTAGCTGAGAACTTTTAGCTGTTATTTCATGCTAAATTTTTAGTGTACAACCTCTGAACCTTGATAGAATTAGGTGTCCAAAGTAGTTTCAAAATAGAGAATTGATAAAAGACAGAAAAGAAGGAAGAAATGACAATAGAGCTCATTTCTTAAGCTGTGATGAAAGAAGCCTTTTATATAGCCTGATATTTTAGACCAAAGTTGTACTTAAATTACCTTGTAAATGTCAAAAAAAGATATTTAGTTTCTATTTTAATTGTGATAGGGCTGTGTAGAACTTAATGAATAAGTCCTAATATTTTGCATTCTAGTAAAAGTAATCTTTACTGCTTGATATGGAAAAGGTTTTCTTGACCCAAAGTGATTGGGGGCAGGGGAACAGGACCAGTCATTAAGGAAAGGAATCAGTCATAGTGTTTTTTTAGTGTCCAAAATGTTTGGCTTCCTGTGAAGCTAAACATGTAAGAAATATCAGGAGACTTCTCATTATGTTATGACTAGAGGCCCAGTGCACGACATTCGTGCACTCGGAGGGGAGGGGTCCCCTCAACCTGGCCTGCGCCCTTTAGCAGTCCAGAGCCCTGGGGGATGTCCAACTCCGGCTTAGGCCCGCTCCCCATCATCCTTAGCATGTGGGACATCCTTAGCTTGGCCACGGAGGTGGGAGAGGCTACTGCCACCGCCACCGCTGCTACGCTCACCAGCTGTGAGCCTGGCTTCTGGCTTAGCAGTGCTCCCCCTGTGGGAGCGCACTAACCACCAGGGGGCAGCTCCTGCATTGAGCGCCTGCCCCCTGGTGGTCAGTGCATGTCATAACAACCGGTCGTTCCTACATTCCATCAATTTCCATATTAGCCTTTTATTATATAGGATAACTTATTTAAGTCTCTGCATGGTAACAGAGGATACTAGTAAGTTTATAGCATTTCTTTTTTGTTGTGCTTCTTATTCACTCATCTTAAATGAAATTTATCAAATTGTATTTTGAGTGTAATAGTTGTGGTACCTGTGTTTATTTGTTTCTTGGTGTAACTCATAGAGCCTCATAGAGCTTGGATAATTTCAGGCATTTAATATAATTAGGTATACTCAATTTATGTGAGAATAAATATTTTCTAGTAAATGTATTTGTGGACAAAAAAAAAGGCCACATCCTAAACCTGACAAGCTCAGGGAAGGCCTATGTGGTGGGTGGCTTTACAACTCAGAGACCTAAAATAACCACAAAGGATGTTCTGAAATTAAAACTTTTAAACTAAAAGCAGTTTATGATAGGTAGTCATGTCCTAGGCCGGCATCTTCCCTGACAAAGGCCAATTTTTACCTTAATTGAGCCTGTCTATTGTCTTTTTGCATTAACGATAACACATCTTTGGAATGTCAAAGTAATTTTCCTTTTCCTGGACCTCTCAAAGCAAAGGTACAACTCTGTGGAGACCACAAATCCCCTCATTGTGATTGTAATGTATAAAATAAGGTACAAAACTGCCATTATCTAAAGCATTATCTCTATCCATTGAGATTTTGCTTCCTGGCAATTGTTGACAGTTTGACTCAAACTCACAAAAATTCTTCACAGGTTTGAATGTTTCTTATGTTGCCAAATTACGTTACATTGTCTCTTAATCTATGTTTGCATATATGTCCATAATTTTGAAGAGTTAAACATTTTCTGCTTATCTTGACAAGCCTGCAGTCGGTTTACTGTTGAATGCATAGTGGTAAAAATACAAGAACTGCTCTTACCGTTTGGTACCATTGCCTTGACTTATACTAAGGTTCCAGCAGTTTTAACACCTTTGATTTTGCACCATTAGTACAATGTCAACACAGCCAATAAGGCAAACAGCATGTTAGTGTTATTATGAAAGTAATTTAAACATTGTAAACTCCATGAAAGGGTTTTTGCGAACCCTTGATGAACGTGGACCACACTTTGAGGACTGTTACGGTAGTTAGAAAAATTAGTCAAATAGACAAAATAGGAAGGGGTTGTTTTGCCATTATTGTTAAGCAAATTACTGTACACTGGTTAACAATGCTGGGAAGGACTTTAACTACATGGACAATAGCAAAGTTCATCACTATGCCAAACACTTCTGCTCACTGCATCCTAGTATTGGAGTCACCAAAAGCAGTCAAGAATTGGATGGAACAACTCTTTTGCTGAGATAAGAGACACAGCAAGACCAGCCCCAATAGTGTATGATGGTCTCCTGTGGCAAATAGGGCTACCCCCTAACTCCTCTACCCCCCTGCTCTCTGGGCAACTGATGCAAGACAAATGGTCTGCACACACCCGTCTAATGCTGCAGCAGAAGGACCAGACCCTTTCCCTGAGGAGCCAGAAATACTGAATGCTGGGGGTGTTTCTGAGGGCCATTGAACCACCCACTTAAGCAGAACAAAGGAGCTCATATTGAGCCTGAAACAGATTTTCCCACACATGGTGATAAGCTCTACACCACCTACATTAGCTCTTCATTTGGTGAGGTATTCCAGTCCCAAAGCCTTTCTTATGTGGCTGAGTGGAATGGAAGACGGGGCATGAGACTGCCTTTCCTGACAATTATATGATTCTAGAGGCCAAGTGCATGAAATTTGTACACTGGAGGAGTGTCCCTCAGCCCAGCCTGCACCCTCTCCAACCTGGGACCCCCTTGGATCTGGGATCCATGGGATCAGGCCTAAACCGGCAGTTGGACATCCCTCTCACAATCCGGGACTGCTGGCTCCTAATGACTTGCCTGCCTGCCTTCCTGATCAGCCCCTAACCACTTCTGTCTGCCAGCCTGATCACCCCCTAACCGCTCCCCTGCCAGCCCGATCGCCACCCAACCACTCCCCTGCAAGCCCAGTCATCCCCAACTGCCCTCCCCTGCCAGCTCGATTGCCCCCAAGTGCCTTCCCTTACTGGCCCGATTGCCCCATCTGCCCTCCCCTGCTGGCCTGATTGCCCACAACTGCCCTCACCTGCCAGCCTATTCGCCCCCAACTGTCCTCCCCTGCCGGCCATCTTGTGACAGCCTTCCTGTGGCGGCCATCTTGTGATGACGGGGTGGCCATCTTGTGATGACATGAGGGTGTCGCGTGAGGGCGCAAAGGCCACCTAGACTTTTATTAGTATAGATACTAACACAACAGTCTTACCTACTGCTTCTCTTTACCTAACCTAGTGTAGTTACTTCACTTTCAACTTTAAAAAAAATGTATTTTTATTTATTTCAGAGAGAAAAGTGAGAGAGAGAGAAACATCAATGATGAGAGATAATCATTGATTGGCTGCCTCCTGCAACCTGGGCATGTGCCCTGACCGGGAATCGAACTGTGACCTCCTGGTTCATAGGTCGATGCTCAATCACTGAGCCATGCCGATCAGGCATTTTCAGTTTTTTAAATGTATACCAGAGGCTTGGTGCACAAAATTCATGCACTCCGGAGGGGTCCCTCAGCCCGGCCTGCGCCCTCTCGCAGTCCAGGAGCCCTCAGGGGCTGTCAACTAACAGTGGGGAGTGTGCCTAAGCCATCAGTCAGACATCCGTAGTGATGCCACAGAGGCAGGAGAGGCTCCTGCCACCGCCGCTGTGCTCGCCAGCCGTGAGCCCAGCTTCTGGCACACTGATCACCAGGGGGCAGCTCCTTTGTTGAGTATCTGCCCCCGGTGGCCAATACGTGTCATAGCGACCAGCCATTCTGCCATACCGTCGATTTGCATATTAACCTTTTATTATATAGGATTCTTTTTTATTGATTTCAGAGAGGGAGGGAGAGAAACATCAATGATGAGAGGGAATCATTGATCGTCTGCATGCTGCATGCCTCCTACTGGGGATCAAGCCCACAACCCTGGCACGCGCCCTGACTGGGAATCAAACTGTGACCTCCTTGTTCATAGGTCAGTGCTCAACCACTGAGCCATGCCAGCCAGGCTTTCCTTTCACTTTTGTTAAATTACTTTGCCCTATACCCTAACCGGTTTGGCTCAGTGGATAGAGCGTCGGCCTGCGGACTCAAGGGTCCTGGGTTCGATTCTGGTCAAGGGCATGTACCTTGGTTGCGGGCACATCCCCAGTGGGGGGTGTGCAGGAGGCAGCTGATTGATGTTTCTCTCTCATCCATGTTTCTAACCCACTCTCCCTCTCCCTTCCTCTCTGTAAAAAATCAATAAAATATATTTTTAAAAAAATTATTTTGCCCTAATGTATTGTGTAATGTTTTCTTGTTGAAATGATTATAAAAATTTAATTGTTAGATGTTTGCTTTTGAAATTAATAGGGGAGGGAATTAGGCACAATTTAAGAATTATAACCTAATAGCAGTGAATCCAAAGTAGTAAATAAATGCTAGATAGCGTTGCATTACAAATGTCCTTAAGACTATAAAATCAAAACTTTCAAGACATATACCATTTTTTGTTGTTAATTTTCACCTAAGGATATTATTTCTATTGATTTTTTAGAGTGGAAGGGAGGGAGAGGTAGAGAGAGACTGAGAGATAGGGAAACATTGGTGTGAGACCCATCAATTGGTTGCCTCCCACACGTGCCCTGACCAGGGCCTGGGATCAAACTTGCAACCCAGGTACGTGCCCTTTGGTGTATGGGCCAATGTTCTAATTACTGAGCACACTGTCCAGGGCAGGACATATGCCATTTTTATACACTGGGAAAATATGTTGTCAGTTTGTCATTTCTTCCTCAAGTTGTTTGTGCTTACTTAGATCCTCTGCCATGTCTACAAACTACATGGGATAAATAATGCTGAATAGTGCCTACTTTTGGTGCTTACTAAAGTAATGACTGACTTCTTGTAGATGTGATTAGGAAATGAGAATATAAGAGGCAGCGAGATCAGCTACAAAATTGCATTAGTTATCATTTTTACATGGGAAGTATTTCTGTATGTTTCTTGTCTCTTGAAAGAGATAATGGCTACTTAGCCCTTTTCATTTGAGAGGAAGGATGCTCTTCTCTCTTGATAGCAACTTTGGTGTACCCTGCTATCAGGAAGTCACCTTTATTTTCCTTAAAACTGCTCCAAGTTTTAAATCCTAGGTAGTACTTCTGGGGAAATTGGAATTGCTTTGGATTAAATGTCCTGATGTATAATAATGGCTTATAAACTCTGAAATGCTATACACTGGAGAGGTGCCTCTTAATTTTTAAGTACACCTAAACTGCTACAAAGAATCATCTATAGACTATCTGAAACTAGTAGTCTTATTTGGATAATGTGAGCAGTTGCCCTTAATTACACAATTACACATGAAAAGTACTTTGTAACTTATAAGGTATGTACAGATATTAGTTACTGGAGGTTAGTAATTATGATGTCAGTGTATATTGATCTATAAATACAGATTTGAATTATATCTGTACTAATTCATATAATTAAAATATTTCTGAATGGTTTTCATAATCATTTTGAAGATTACATATCATTGTAAATATATATGTTCTTGTGTTTTTTAAGACAGATATTTGCCTGAGATTCACAAGTATCTCAATGCCCATGCGCACAATTCCTGTTCACATTTGTACACTGAATGTGAAAACAATAAAATAGCAACAGCAACAAAACTATATCAGTATGTAAGTGACTTGCTATTAGTAGATAATCTAGGAAATATGGAAAACTATAAAATGAAAAATGTTATCTATATTATGAGCAATAAATAGTCCCTATTAATATTTTTATGTTTCCTTCCAGTCCTCGTTTCTCTGGATTTTAACTTTAAAATATTTTTTTATTTAATACTAGAGGCCCGGTGCACGAATTTTGTGCACAGGAAGGGGGTCCCCTCAGCTCGGCCTGCACTCTCTCCAATCTGGGACCCCTCAGGACCTCTGGCTCCTAACTGCTCACCTGCCTGCCAGCCTGGTCCCCCTAACTGCTCTCCCCTGCCTGCCTGATTGCCTCTAAACTCCTCTGCCTTGGCCCCGCCAACATGGCTTTGTCGGGAAGGATGTCCGGAAGATGTTCAGTCTAATTAGCATATTATCCTTTTATTAGTATAGATGCCACCTTGTCCTAAAAATGCAGGTTGTTCACAGGTTTTCCTATCGTGGAAGGGGAGCCCACATTAGCATCTTGGGTTCTGACCAGGGCTTATGCGCTTGTGCTTTATCTCAGCAGATGTGATTCCTAGAAGAAGACTCTTGGATGTACCTTGAACATTTCTATCGAATTTGCCAAATCATCCTCCAAAAATGTTGAACCACTGTAAACTCCCACCAGCAACCATGCGTGTGCCCTCCGTCCCACTTTGATGCCAATATCATTGATTTCTCCCTAGAAGCTTCTCTCCAGTCAGCCAAGACTGCTTGGTACTTGAGCCAACCTTATTGTTCAGCTGGGGACTTGATTTCCCGAGTTAGATTTACAGAGGAGGAAAAATAGTTTTCCTCTACCTTTCTGAGTTCTTAGTGGAGGCCCTTGTAATGAAAGACAGATCACCAAGAGAAAAACAAAAGTTCATTAACATGTGTACCTCGTGTATATGTGGGAGATCCCAGGGAAAAATGAGCAACTCCCCAAAGTGGCTTAGAATGCAGATTTAAATACCTTCTTCCTAGGGAAAGGGGACAGGAGATGTAGGCCTCTTACAGGAGAGTAAATGATTTTTAGGAAAGATGAATGGGGGTGGGGAAAAATAGTTTGTAACAAAGTTTGGGTGTTACGTCAACTTCTACTCTCCTGTCCTGTGACAGGAGTCAGTCTTCTCTGCCTGATGACACTTCTCCCATCAAGGGGAGCCATGACATTTAAGCTACTTTAGGGGGGTCTGATTTTAGGCAGATCAGGAGACTTCAGTGAAATCCTCTGCGTGCATTTGCTATTTTTCAAGCATCTGCAGCTCAAGATCATCAATATAACAACACAGCATATGTTGGGGTGGCATGTTCTCTGACCTTCAGAATAAACCCAACAAAAGCTTGTTTCCTTTCTTAGATGATTTGCCACAGTAGCGTTATTCCCTGGAGACGGTATTCTGACCAGACCTTCCTGGGAGTGTTCATAACATATCCTGTGCTTGTAGAAAGGTGTGGGCCACATCACTAAATAATCCAGGTGCAGTTTTCTCATCCTGTGGAAAGGGAGATAAAGTTATGATAGTTTATCTCCCTTTCCACAGGCTTCTTGCGGGTTTGTGTCTCAGCTGCCTCCCCCCCCCACCTCCCCCCCCCACCCCCCGCCCAGCAGCCCCCGCGCCTCTGCCTCGGGCCTTGGGGCTGCTGGGTGCCAGGCCTGCAGGTTTGTGTCTCTGGTCCGGCCCCCCGCCCCCGCAGCCCCAGGTCTGCGGTGGTGGGGCTTGGGACTGCTGGGTGCGGGCCTCCCTGCTGGTTTGTGGCTCCGATCTAGCCCCCCGCAGCCCCAGCGCGGCCATGGCAGGGCTTGGGGCTGCTGGGTGCCAGCCTCCCTGTGGGTTTGTGTCTCCCATCCACCGGGCAGCCCCAGCGCCACCTGGCCGCTATGGGCCTCGCCATCTTGGTTCGGTTAATTTGCATACTCCTATTGGCTGGTGGCGTAGCGGAGGTACAGTCAATTTGCATGTTTCTCTTTTATTAGATAGGATGATACTTATGTAGGTTATTTTTAGTCATTTAAAATTTACATAAACTGACTTTTGGCCAAAGGGGCTGCATAAGGAAACTTGGTATTCACCTCTTCCCACAACCACATCAAAATTATAACTAAACTACAACCGTCATTCAGAACCACCTGAAATTGAGCTGAATGGAAGTCCTACAATTACAAAATTTAAGAAGAAGCTGCATCAAGACTAATAGGAGGAGGTAGAGATGCAGAAGGGCTGGTCCCACACCCATGTGTTACTGAAAAAAAATTGGGAGGGATATCTTGGCTGCAGAGATCCCCCTTGAGGAGTGAGGGGTCTAATCCCACACCAGCCCCTAACCAACCCTCCCCCGCACCCGCCACCCCAACCCCATCTCAGAGTTTCAGTGCCAGGAAGAGAAGTCTCCATAACTTCTGGTTTTAAAAACCAGCAGGAAGGGAGGCTGAGGTTGCTGGAGTCCCAGATAGTTCCTCTTAAAGGGCCCATGCATGGACTTACATGGACTCACCCCATCTGAGCTCCAGCCCAGGGACAGCAGCTTGAAGAGACATATGGGAGGAACTGAATTGTTTGGCATCAGGGCAAGAGTTGGAGGGGCAGCTTTCTCCCAGAAAGAAGTACTGGCAGAAGCTGTTGTTCCTTTGATGAATCCCCCGCCTTCCAGAGTCAGCTCAGGTGCCATATCTGAGATTCCATCAATCTGGCTCACACTGTTTGCCCCACCCTGGTGATTCCCTGAGGCCCTGCCCCACCCAACTTTTGGGCCCATCCAAGCTGTTTTCAGTGGCTTTATCATAAATATAAGCCTATCTTGGCTCATATTTCAGGTTTTCCTAAAATCTCTCAAGCAGCATCTGGCCTCAGCAAGCCCCGTACCCAAGTGGCCCCAGGTCCAGCACTAGCAGAAGCCTGCATTGGTTCACAGCTTGGCCTTGCCTAGAGCACCTCCAAGTGCAGCACAAGAAGCAGCCATCTGCAGATCACTTTGTAGCTTATACTTGGCGGCCTTGAGCAGAACACAGGCAGTGGCTGACCTGGGCCTATACCTCCCTGGAGGCCCAGAGCCAGTGAACCCAGTAGACAGCTTCAGAATACATCAAAGCACCATCACCCAACCATCTTCACAAGCAACATACTCAAGAGGTGGCTCAGTGGTACCAGAGCTCTGGTAAAGTAAGTCCTGCTGTGTGGCCCTGCACAGCAGATTCTCCTAAGTGGTTGGAGGTTGGTGGTCATTGGTCACAGCCAGTCCTTGCAGCTGATCAGTCTGGGTAAATCTCTCCCATTGATGTGCCAACAGCAATCCAGACTCAATTACAAAAGAAGGATTTACAGCCCACACAGGGGTGTACCTCAAGTGCCCAGGCTAGATGATCAGGGAGGCTGTGCCACTGGACCCTACAGTACATCTACATTAGGCCATGCTACCAAGCCTAGGAGACATAGCAGCTCTACCTAATACATAGAAACAAACACAGACAAGTGGCCAAATGAGGAGACAAAGAGTATGGCCCAAATGGAAGAACAGAACAAAACTCCAGAAAAAGACAAGCAATCTACTAGATGCAGAGTTCAAAACACTGGTTGTAAGGATACTCAAAGAATTTAGTGAGGGCCTCAACAGTATATAAAAAAATCAGAAATGAAGAATATGTTAACTAAAATAAAGAGTAATTTATAGGGAATCAACAGTAGAGTAAGTGAAGCTGAGAATCAATTGATTTGGAATATAAGCAAGCAAAAAAAATCCCACAAAAACACAAAACCCCAAGCAATCAAAAGCACCCACCTGGCCGGTGTGGCTGAGTGGTTGAGCATTGATCTATGAAACAAAAGGTCAGGGTTCAATTCCTAGTCAAGGCACATGCTCAGGTTGCAAGTTCAAGCCTCAGTGGGGAGTGTGCAGGAGGGAGCTGGTCAATGATTCTCTCCCATCATTGGTGTTTATATTTCTCCCTCCCTTCCTCTCTGAAATCAATAAAATATATTTTTAAAAAAGAAAAAATCCCCCCAAATGAGGATAACATAAGGAGCCTCTGGGATAACTTCAAGTACACCAATATTTGTATCCTGGGTACTGGAGGGAGGATAAAGAGAGCAAGAAATTAAAAACTTATTTGACAAAATAATGACAGAAAACTTCCCTTACTTGGTGAAAGAAATAGACATACAAGTGCTGCAAGCATAGAGTCCCAAACATGGTGAACCTAAAGAGGCCCACACCAAGACACATCATGATTAAAATGCCAAAGGTAAAAGACAAAATCTTAAAAGCAGCTAAAGAAAAGCAGTAGAAGGGAGCTCCCATAGAACTTGCAGCTGATCAGTCTGAGTAAATCCCTTCACCTCTTTTGCTCATCCCCCTGCAACCCCACTCCCACCTATCAAGCATCAAAATATTCTCTGTATCTATGAGTTTATTTGTTTTGTTTTTGGGATTCCACATATAAGTGAAATCATATGGCATTTGTCTTTGTCTGACTTATTTCACTTAGCACAATACCCTCTAGGTCCATTCACATTTTTGCAAATGGTCAGCTTTCATTCTTTTTATATATCTGAGTAATATTTCATTGTGTGTGTGTGTGTGTGTGTGTGTGTGTGTGTGTGTACCACATCTTATTTATCCATGCACCTATGAATGGACAATTAGGTTGCTTCCATATCTTGGCTATTGTAAATAATGCTGCAGTGAACTAGGGGTGCATATGTCTTTTTGAACTGGTGTTCTGGATTTCTTTGGATAAATGCCCAGAAATACAATTGCTGGGTCCTTTGTCTCTTGTTATAGCCTTTGTTTTAAAGTCTATTTTGTCTGATATAAGTATTGCTACTCCAGCTTCTTTTTTGTTTCTATTTGCATTAAATATCTTTTTTCCATGCCTTTACTTTCAGTCTGTGTGTCTTTCCATTTGAAATGGGTGTCTGGTAGGCAGCATATAAGTCTTGTTTTCTTAGCCATTCAGCCACCCTAGGTCTTTACATTAGATTATTTAATCCATTTCCATTTAAAGTAATTATTGATAGGTTTGTAGTTATTGCCATTTTATTATTCATATATTTAGATAGCTTAGTTTGTTTTTCTTAAAGAAGTCCTTTTAACATTTCTTGTAATGCTGTCTTTTTAAAAATATATATTTTATTGATTTTTTTTTACAGAGAGGAAGGGAGAGGGATAGAGAGTTAGAAACATCGATCAGCTGCCTCCTGCACACCCCCTACTGGGGATGTGCCCACAAACAAGGTACATGCCCTTGACCGGAATCAAACCTGGGACCTTTCAGTCTGAAGGCTGACACTCTATCCACTGAGCCAAACTGGTCAGGGCTGTAATGCTGTCTTAATAGTGATGAACTTTAGTTTTTTCTGTTCTGGGAAGTCTAAATAATAGACTTGCTAGGTAGAGTAATCTTGGTTATAGGTCCTTGCTTGTCATCATTT
This sequence comes from Plecotus auritus, assembly GCF_963455305.1. Lineage (NCBI taxonomy): Eukaryota > Metazoa > Chordata > Mammalia > Chiroptera > Vespertilionidae > Plecotus > Plecotus auritus. The sequence continues at coordinate 96,243,318 of NC_137771.1, forward strand.
TGAATATTTCATGCTAATCCCTTCTGGACTGCCATATTACTATTAAAAAAATGGAACTTAGATTTAGAAATAGGAGTACAGAACTCTACCCCCACAACCATACACTTTCTTGCCTTTCAATCAGTATATTTGATGAAGAGTTAGATAACATTCTGAGACCTGTGAAAATGTGGTAACACAGACCCTGAGACCCTGTTAATTATTTTTTACTTTATTGCTACTAACATATTTTAGAAGGGTTTAAAATACTTTTAAAAGAGCTGATTTTCAGGTATTCAAACACATTTAACACCATGTAATGTCTCTTGCAGAATCTTTCAGCTGACTTATTGGCTTTCTCATAACATTTTTCAACTATTTCAATAATATAAAATTTTTTGGTATGGATTAGTTCCTCTCTCTTTGAAAAACTGCATAGAAGGCATATGGAGCTCACCCAGAATTTGGTTCCATGTTGACACTGATCATATCTCAAATATACCAAGTGGGTATGGAAAAATTTATTCACATAATGAGGCTTTCTGGAGAGAGCAGGATTGGCTCCTAATCTGGTCTGCAAATGTCTTGAAAAAATAGGCAAAAGATACTGACTTAGGGTTTTTCTGGTGGTTGGGGGGTGGGGTTGCCATATCCTGGCTGTGCTTATGTGGTTTGAACTTGCACCCAAAGTAGAGAGCATTTAGACTTTCCTATCTGCATGCTCACATGTGAGGCAAGTGGTACAGAAAGAATGGAGGACTTGAAAGCTGTCAGTAGTCAAACATAATGATTGAAATCAAACTCTAATCTACCTTCCTAACCATTTTGGATACATAATTTCAAAAAGTCTTTCCCCCAGATTAAAAATGGTGGCAAAGTAAGAGGATGCTACACTGACACACTCCCAGGAGCAAACTGAAATTACAACTAAAATACAAAAAAAATAAAAAATCCTGATTAATCAACTGAAGACAAGATGGAGAGAACCCTGATAACCAAGGATAGAAAGTGGAGACTGCATAGAGATAGGTAGGAAGCGGGGAGGTGCGAAAGGGATGGCCAGGCTCCCACAGACAGCAACTGAAGTTCCAGAGACATATCTCAGCTGTGGGGGCTTACCACTGAGAATTCTGGGGGTATAAACCCCAAGCTGGGCACCCCAAAAGCGGGCACCAGAATTGAGAAAGATGCTCACATAACATCTGGCTGTGAAACGCAGCAGGGTTGCTGTCTGCCAGGGAGAGAAGCTAGAAATGCAGGCACCCTCTTAAAGGGCAAATGCAAAAACTTGCATGTGCAGCCACTCACCTTGGACTCTGGCAGAGGGAGGGTTGAGTGGACTGGAACTGTGTGAGCAGAAGCCAGGGTTGGGGGCTCTGGGATTAGAGCTTGGAAGGCAGACACCCCAGTTCCCTCAGGCTACAGAGGTATCTTTCTCATGCAGATCTTTTGCTATCCAGGTGGTTTATGCCTGGGGTAAGGCAGTTGCCCCATCCTGTGGAGTTCTGAGGCCCCACTAAGAGACTGAGAATAACCATCAGCCTCCAGGCAGAAGCAATTGCCCTACCTTGTTTGAAAACCTCTAAACCCACCTGTGAACAATTGCCTGAGGCTACACAAGACTGACTCCAATCAGTCTGCAGGCAGAGGCAGGTCTCTGGAGGCTTTGAGTCTTTGCCTTATCTAATTAGTCAGAAACAACATTTGACACTGTCCTGCATGTATAGCAGATCTACCTAATACATAGTCACAAACCCAAACAGGCAGCCAAAATGGGTAAACAAAATCAAAACAAAACAAACAAACACAAAACCGCCCAAAAAACATGCCCCAGACTAAAGAACAAGATAATCCTCCATAAGAATAGCTAAATGAAATAAAAATAAGAAATTTATCATACATAGAGTTCAGAATAATGATGGTAAAGATGCTCAACAGCATGAGAAAAGATATAGTAACTATGAAGAATGACATAGCACTAATAAAGAACACAATGGAAGTAATATACAGCAGATTAGGGGAAGCTGAGGATCAGATAAGTGAATTAGAAGATAGGGTAGAAAAAATCAGTTAAATCAGAGAAAAAGAAAGAAAAAAGCAATTAAAAAAACAGAACAGTTTAAGGGAGCTATGGGACAATATGTCCCCCATTAACCCCTTCCAGCCCATTCCCTTCTCCTGCCCCAGGCCTTCACCACCCTATTGTCTGTGTCACATGGGTTATGCATAAATGCATAAAAGTTCTTTGGTTCATCTCTCTGACCCACACACCCAGCTCCACCTTACCTCTGAGATTCCAGTCTGTTCCATGCTTCTATGTCTCTGGATATATTTTGTTCAACAGATTATTTTGTATATTAGATTCCACATATGAGTGATATCATGTGATACTTGTCTTTCTCTGACTAGCTTATTTTGCTTAGCATAATACTTTCCAGGTCCCTTCATGCTGTCTTAAAGGTTAAGAGATCATTCTTTTTACAGCTGCATAGTGTTCCATGGTGTAAATGTACAACAGTTTTTTAAAAATATATATATTTTATTGATTTTTTACAGAGAGGAAGGGAGAGGGATAAAGAGTTGGAAACATCGATGAGAGAGAAACATCGATCAGCTGCCTACTGCACACCCCCTCCTGGGGATGTGCCTGCAACCAAGGTACATGCCCTTGACCGGAATCGAACCTGGGACCCTTCAGTCCGCAGGCCTATGCTCCATCCACTGAGCCAAACCGGTCAGGGCAACAGCTTTTTTTTTTTTATCCACTCATCTACTGATGGAAACTTGGGCTGCTTACAAATTTTAGTGATTGTAAATTGTGCTGCTATGAACATAGGGATGTGTGCATTCTTTCTGATTGGTGTTTCTGGTCTTTTATGATATATTCCTAGAAGTGGGATTACTGAGTAAAATGGTAGTTCCATATTTAATTTTTGGAGGAAACTCCATACTGTTTTTCATAATGGCTGCACCAGTTTGCATTCCCACCAGCAGTTTACTAGGGTTCTCTTTTCTCCACATCCTAGCCTGCACTTGTCATTTATTGATGGTAGCCATTCTGACAGGTGTGAGTTGATACCTCATTGTCGTTTTAATTTGCATCTTCTGATGATCAGTGACTTTGAGCATTTTTTCATATGTCTCTTGGCCATCTGTATGGAGAAGTCTCTATTTAGATCCTTGACCCATTTTTTAATTGGATTGTTTGTCTTCGTTTTGTTAAGTTGTATGAGTTCTAATATGTTTTGGACATTAATCCTTTATCAGATATATCATTGCCAAATATGTTCTCCCATACAATTGGCTCCCTTTTCATTTTGTTGATTTTTTTTTTCTGTACAGAGCTTTTTATTTTGATATAGTCCCATTGTTTATTTTCTCCTTCATTTCCTTTGCCCTCGGAGATGTATCTGTAATCATATTGCTATGGGAGATGTCTGAGATTTTGTTGCCTATGGTTTCTTCTAGAATTTTTATGGTTTTATGTCTTACATGTAAGTTTTTTATCCATTTTAAATTTATTCTTGTGTATGGTGTAAGTTGGTGGTCTAGTTTCAGGTTTTTTTTGCATGTATCTGTCTAATTTTCCCAACACCATTTATTGAAGAGACTGTCTTGACCTCATTGTATGCTCTTGCCTTCTTTGTCAAATATTAATTGCGTGTAATGCCTTGGGTCAATTTCTGAGATCTCTGTTCTATTCCATTGATATATATGACTGTAATGTTGCCAGTACCAGGCTGTTTTGATTACTGTGGCTGTTGTGGATGTGCTGACTGAACATGACAAAATACAGTAAGGTAAAACACGACACATGTGACACAAAACAAGAATGTACACAAGACCCCTATAGCACCATAACAATGCGACTGCCAGATGAGAGAGAATTAGGAAAGAGATAAGAGAGCAAGAATGATAGAAAAAAAGAAAGACAAAATATGGGGAGAAAACAAACAAACAAACAAATAAAAAAAGCATAAACAAAAAAATAACAAGAAAAAGGGGGGACTGAATATGTAGATGCAGAGCTTAAACAGAGAAAATAAGAATAAAGAGTTAGAGGAATAGGGGAAGGAAAACAGTTTAGAATAAAGGAGGGAGAAAAGAAATGCAAAGACAAGAAGAAAATAAGTTTGAAAAGACAAATAGAGGAGAAAGCAGATAAACATAAATTGAGGAAGAAAAAAAAGATAAGAATTCAGCAGAAAAAGAAAAAAGAAAAAAATTGGGTAGTGAGAAAAAGAAAAGAGGAAAATTAGGGGAAGGGAAACAGAAAATTAGATATATGAATGAAACCACAGAGACTAGAATAATAACTAATCAATAAAGCAATAGATAAAGAATATAACTTTAAAAGGGGGGAAAAGAAAGAAAAGAGGAAAACTAAAAAGAAGAAAAGAAAAATGGGAGGGGAAAAAGAGAAGAGAGGGAAAAAAGAGGTGGGAAAAAAAGTTCAGTGGCATTTGTTTCAGCTGAGTTTAATGACCCCTGGAGCTCGTTTAGGACCCCACTCTTCTGTCTGCCAATTCTGATCTTCCTGTTAGGTTCTTAGGTGCTAACCACTGTCCTTCACTGTCTTTTGGCTTTTAGCAACCTGCTTGAAGCTCCAGGCGATCCACTGATTCACCACTTGTGTCTGTCTCCACAGCCTTTGGCTGCAAGCAGGAAGGGTCAATCTGCCCTCTAAAGTAGGTTTAGCCGCACAGGGCCCAAGGCTGGTTTAGCAAAGTTCCCCTGGCTCCCAGCTTTTGCCTGTGCCTGCCGTTGCCTGTCCACCAGCTGTCAATCGTACTCAAAAGTCTATTTCTGACAGGGCTTTAGGTGGGGGAGTTGCTGTTTAGTTTTCAGGGAATATGGTGGGTGTGTTTTCCAGCCCCTGAGATACTCCTCTGCTAGTGTTCCAAGATACTACTCTACCTTTGTCTGGACAGAGATCCTTTATGGAGACCAATGGGGTTGACTGGGGAACTGGAGTTTTTATCATTCTGGTTCCCAGAATAGTGGAGTGGATCGATGGCACTTCTCCAATCTAGTCACAGAGGGCTCCTTGAAGACTTTTGAGGCCCATAAGCTTGGCCTCTGCCTTGGTTTCCTCTGTAAAGCTCAAAATGCAGGTTGTGGCAGGCTGTATTACCTAGGGTTGGGATTTTTTCCTTGCCTGCCCTCTGGCTTTCGGGGGTAGCTAGCTCCTCTCCGGAGAAATGGCTATTTTGGTTTGGAAGAGTAGGAATGTCCCAATGCAGGACTTCTGGCTACTGCTTTTCCACATCTCCCTTCCCTGCTTCCCTCCCCCACCTCTCCTCCGGCATCTCAAGTCGGCACCTCCCTCCCTATACCAAAGCCTCAGGTGAGTGGTTGCAACTGAAAACTCCTGTGCTCTGGGTTTAGAGATTTAATAAAAGCAACAACGAAACTGTTTTTTTCTCTCTCTGGTGCTGCATCACCTTTCCCTTTGGCAGCACTGTCTTTTGCAGCTGGGGTATCAGGTCTGGACTCCCCAGCAGCCAGCAGCCCTATGGCTTTTCCTTTTCACAGTTGGATGTTATAAAAATATAAAAAATAGAAATAAAATGATGAAAAAATAATGTGAGAAGAAATAAAAGTAAAAAGGAAATACAGAAAAAAGAAAAAAAAAGAGAGCTAACAAATTAATCTTTATATATAAAACCCTAATATGCAAATAGACTGAACGGTGGAACAACCGAACAACCAGTTGCTATGACATGTGCTGACCACCAGGAGGAGCGTGCGGAACATGGCGGGTGTTGGCGGCAGGCATTGGCAGCAGGTGACAGAGTGCAGAACATGGCAGGTATTGGCCATAGTGGGATGGTGGAGCAGGTGAGTGGGGGTGCCAGACCAAAGTGAGGTGCCAAGGTGGCATTTGTTTCATTGGGGCGTTGTCATTGGGGCGAGCCTCTGGTGGTTATTGAAAATTCTTTGCTCCCATGTGCCGTGGTCCTGCCCGGTGCTCACACCCACTGCTGGCTCACACCCCACTTGCACCTGCTGCTGGTACTGGCCTCAGTCGCTCCACACTATCAGTGGTGTAAGTGGCAGTGGTGGGAGGAGGGCTGCTGGCAGATAGGGGACCCTGGGCCGCAGTGGGTGGGCCAAGACCCAGTCCTGTGCCCACCACAGCCTCACGGCCCACAGTTCCTTTGAAGATGCACAAATTCGTGCACTGGGCCCCTAGAAATAAAATAAAATATAAAATAAAAATGAAAAAGTGAAGTGTCCGCCAAGTTTTAATGTCCCCTGGGGGCTGTTTAAGATCCCACTCTTCTGTACTGTCTGCCACTTCCCAGTTTCCTGTTAGATTGTTGAAGTCCCAAGTGGTGAACTGCTCCTCTGTTTGTTTCTATTTCCACAGCTTTGACTGCCAGTTGGCAGGACCAGTCTTCCCACTTAGCCTGTCTGCTGCTTTCAATCTTAATCTCTCTAGCAGCTGTTTCTAACAAGGCTACAGTTGGGGAGGTTGCTGTATGGCTTTCCAGGACTGAAAGGCCTCTCTTCAGGCCAGTCCCTGAGGGCTCTCAGGGACTATTCAGATTTTTTTTTTGTATCCTTTGTAGCACTCCGGGTGTAGTTTGGGTGTGGCTGTATTGGTTGCCTGGAGACTGCAGGGAGGGGCTATCTCTTCAGGAGAAAATGGCTGCCCAGGTCCAGCCTGTTAGATATGTCTCAGTGCCAGATCCCCGGCCACCTCTCCCCAAGCTGTTCTTTTACCCAGCCTCTCCCTAGACTCCACAAGTCCACACCTTAGCCACAGGTGAGTGTTTGTATTTGAAACATCCCATGAACTAGATTTAGCGAATAAAAGCAAAGACCAAAGAGGGGAAAGAGCTGCGCCACTGCGAACCCCTCTTCCCCCAGCGTGGCAGGGCTTGGGCAGTTGTTTAGGCTGCCCCCTCTGGGCTCAGCCTCTTATGGCTGTGGGCTTAGATCTAGAATCCCTACCACAGCAGCCCTGTGGACTTCCTTTCCATAGTCAAATGTTACACCTGTCCCAAGAGACGCAGCCTTGGTGCCCTGCACTTCCTTCTGACCCTCTGGGCTTGGAGGTCTCACAATTCTCTCCAGCCCAGATCCCTGATTTTACCATTCTCCAGGCATCCTCTGCCCTTCCTGGCTGCGAATTGTCCCACCAGCTGTGTCAACTTCGCCAATTTGGGGTGGATGTCATTCTATCTAGTTGCTCCCTCTATTTGCTCTGGGACAAAGCTTGGGACACATCTGCTTATTTTGTCCATATTATGCTTTGATTGGTTCAATGGCTGACCAGTCGACCGGACACTTAGCATATTAGGCTTTTATTATATAGGATTATATCAGTAGATGTGATACCTACCTTTATCAGTTGCTCAAACCAGTCTACATCTAGTTCATCATCAATTCCTATTAATTTTACCTTTAAAACATATAAATTCACCTATTTTCTTTCTTTCATGTCACCACCCTAACATAAACCTTTATATTGTTGGAACTCCTGCTGTTGCCTCCTATATGATTTCTCTAATTCTGCTTTTGCTGTGCTCAAATCATTCTCTACCCAGAAACTGTAGTAAGGTTTTATTTTATTTTTTCCCATGCACCGTTTCTGGAAATACTGAAATACTAGGTCAATGCTTGGAGTGGATGGAGCAAGCTCCTGTTCCACCTCCCTGCTTCAAAAATCCATTTAATATATTGTCCTTGGGTAAAAGATGTATCAGATATTAAACCGATAAGAACAGATACTGCACTTGACCATAGCCAAAAGGCTGAGAAGCGATGTGTAGTAAGCTTTTAAAGTATGAATTAGGTCATATCACTTCCTTGCTTAAAACTATTTAATTTTACAATTGTATTTTGAATGAAATAAAACTTCTTAATGTGTCCTGTAAAACCCTGATAATTTAAGCTCTATATTTTGGTCTCTTTTCTCAGCCACATTGGCCTTATGTTAATCCTAAAATATGCCATGCGTTTTCTTATCTTAAGGCTGAAGGTTTTTGCTGTTTCTTTTGCCCTCATTATTACAATTTACTCTTCAGATACTAGAGGCCCGGTGCATGAAAATTCATGCACTTGAAGGAGGGGGCAGTCCCTCAGCCCAGCCTGCCCCCCTCACAGTCCAGGAGCCTTCAGGGGCGGGAGGCAACCCAGTGATCAGGGAAGGCGACACCCCCATTACACCTCTGCTGCTGCCACTGCTGGCAGTACAATCTTCGGCCGGCCCTGGTTACCTGTGCCTCGGGCGGCCCTGGGCGGCTGGGCAGCCACTATCTGAGGCTTGCCTATGCCTCAGGCCAGCCCTGGGCAGCTGGGGGGCTGAGGGGACTGGGGGACTCTGGAGGCAGGTGCACAGCAAGGTCCGACGGGGCTGAGGGGACTGGGTGCCGCTATCTTGTGGCTGTGGGTGCCACCATCTTTGAGGGCATGGCAGTCAATTAGCATATTCCCTCCTTATTGGCTGTGGGTGCCGCCATCTTTGCGACAGCGTGAGGGTCGGCTTAAGTGTCAGTTCCAGAGAGAACCCTTCTCCAAATGACATTTCCTCTGTCCCTATATAAATTAGGACCTATCTTTCCTATCACTCTTTCTTAAAACATCCTATTATTTTCCCTAATCAAACCTTATCAAATTATCTGTCAGTATTTTTATTTGTATGTTTTCTCTTTTCAGACCATAAGTTACATAGGCTAAGACCATGTCTCTTGCTTATCATTCTGTACATAGCTCCCAAGACAGTGCTTGTATATAGTGCTCAAGAAATACGTTATTTGATTAATGAATGTAAGAATATAAGCCTGAACTAGTACAACATTGCGAATAGAAAGGCAGATATGAATAGCAAAGGTCTTAAAGAACTTGCAGTAGGTTGTTGTGATAGTTACTGGAGAGATCAGAAAATATTTTGGGTGAGTACACTAGCAATTATTCTTCTTCTTATTATTATTCTTTTCATTTGTGGTAGCTCTCCATTATGTAGGAATGCTATATATCACACAATTCAGTGATGTGCATAGGCTTTTCCCAGTATTGGTGAAGAGGGCCAATTCTAAGGATTTAAATATTTAATTCTGGTAGAAATCCTGGAGAATTTCCTTTGTATAAGATCATCCAGTGTGCTTATCCGGCACAGCCATGGATGAACCTGAGAGGGGGTGGTGAAGGATTTAGAAAAGACAGACAAGAGAATAAAGCTGGGCACTAGGTGGGACTCTGCCCTCTGATGGAGAGACAGCACCGTGGCCTGAAAGCCGAGTCTTTATTTTATAGCCAGAATCCACCAGGCAAAGTAAGGGCATGGTCAAGATGTTTACAATGTTCTCTCCGGTTTCAAATCTAACTCAATTACATGCACCTGATCAAGCTTTGTTTCCTTGCTGCACCTCCTGTAGCCCATATCACTTAGCCACGTGGGACCACAGGTTTGGACCATAAGGTCAAGCTTACAACTATAGCCTTTGGCTATAATTGTGCTGCGACTTACACGTGGCTTTGTCACGAGAGGATCGTGCCCTCTCATTAGTCCCAGGCTTGACTCTGTCCAAACGCTGTAGCCGCTCTCCACAATCCAGGACTTTCGGAAGACCACTCATCCATGAATTAGTGAAACAACCACTTTTACTGTTGAGTACAAAAATCCCTCACTGTTTTGAAGTCATAAGATTATGGACTTAAATGTTTAAAACAATCATAAGTTCCTTATAAGTTTGAGGAAAAAGTTAGGGAGATAACTATTTACCTGCATTAAAACTTCAAACAAAAGAAGAACGAAGTTGGAGGAATCACAATACCAGATATCAAATTATACTACAAAGCCACTGTACTCAAAATAGCCTGGTACTGGCATAAGAACAGGCATATAGATCAATGGAATAGGACAGAGAATCCAGAAATTGACCCACACCATTATGCTCAATTAATATTTGACAAAGGAGGCAAGAACCTACAATGGAGTCAAGACAGTCTCTTCAATAAATGGTGTTGGGAAAATTGGACAGGCACATGCAAAAAAAATGAAACTTGACCACCACCTTACACCATACACAAGAATAAAGTAAAAATGGATAAAAGACCTAACTGTAAGATATGAAACCATAAAAATTTTAGAAGAAACCATAGACAACAAAATCTCAGACATCTCTCATAGTAATATGTTTACCAATACATCTCCTAGGGCAAAGGAAACTAAGGCGAAAATAAACAAATGGGACTACATCAAAATAAAAAGCTTCTGCACAGCAAAAGAAACCATTAAAAAAACAAAAAGTGAGCCCACTGCATGGGAGAACATATTTGCCAATGATACATCCGATAAGGGGTTAATTTCCAAAATATACAGGGAACTCATACAACTTAACAAAACGAAGAAAAAAAATTCAATTAAAAAGTGGGCAAAGGACCTAAATAGACAGTTCTCCAAAGTGGACATACAGATGGCCAAGAGACACATGAAAAAAATGCTCAAAGTCACCAATCATCAAAGAGATTCAAATTAAAAAGACAATGAGTTATCACGGCACACCTGTCAGAATGGTTATCATTAACAAATCAACAAATGACAAGTGCTGGCAAGGATGTAGAGAAAAGGGAACCCTAGTACACTGCTGGTGGGAATGCAGACTGATGCAGCCACTGTGGAAAACAGTATGGAGTTTCCTCAGAAAATTAAAAATGGAACCCCCATTTGACCCAGTAATCCCACTTCTAGGAATATATCCCAAGAAATCAGAAACACCTTTCAGAAAGGACATATGCACCCCAATGTTCATAGCAGCACAATTTACAATAGCTAAGATTTGGAAATAGCCTAAGTGCCCATCAGCAGATGAGTGGATTAGAAAACTATGGTACATCTACACAATGGAATACTATGCTGCTGTAAAAAAGGAAGAACTCTTACCATTAGCAACAGCATGGATGGAACTGGAGAGCATTATCCTAAGCGAAATAAGCCAGTCAGAGAAAGATAAATACCATATGATCTCACTCATTTGTGGAATATAATTAACAACATAAACTTATGAACAAAAATAGCTACAGACAGAGAAGCATCGGACAGACTGTCAAACTTCAGAGGGCAGGGGAGGGTGGGAGGTTTAAGAGATCAATCAAAGGACATGTATGTATGCATATAAACATAACCAATGGACACAGATACTAGGGGGGTGAGGGAATATGCTGGGGGGTGGAGGTGGCTGGGTAGAGGTCAATGGGGAAAAGGAGACATACGTAATACTATATAAATCCTATATAATAAAAGCCTAATATGCAAATCGACTGAACAGCACAATGGCCAATGGAATGACGCTCACTGACCAGGGGGCAGACGCTCAACGCAGGAGCTGCCCCCAGCCTGCAGGCCCCAGGCCAGCCAAGGCAGTGCCAGCGGGGGCCTCCCAATTGCCCCACTGGTTGCCCTGTAGAGGGTGGCGACCAGCGGCAGCGGCAGGGGGCGGGGATGGCTGGTGAGCGGGCTGGCGCTGCCTCCCGATTGCCCTGCCTGTTGCCTTTCACAGAGAGAGGCGACTGGCAGTGGCAGTGGGGCAATCGGAGAGGTGGGGCCGGCTGGTGAGTGGGCGGTGCCACCCCTCGATTGATCCGCAGGTCGCCTCCAAGGCGGGTGCCAGCGGGGGCCCCCCAATTGCCCCACCAGTCTCCCCCTCAGATCGGCCCTGATATCCAGCTAGGCCTAGGGACCTTACCTATGCACGAATTTCGTGCACCGAGCCTCTAGTCTAAATAATAAATGCCCAGCCACCATTACGGTGGAACAACCAGAATGACCAGTTGCTGTGATGTGCACTGACCACCAAGGGGCAGATGTTCAATGCAGGAGTTGCCCCCTAGTGGTCAGTGTGCTCTCACAGCTGGAGTGCTGCTCAGCCAGAAACTGGGCTCACAGCTGGCAAGTGCAGTGGTGGTGACGGGAGCCTCTCCTGCCTCCGTGGCAGCGCTAAGGAACGGTGAGCCAAGCAGTAAGGAGTGAGCAGGTGCACAGTTAGGGGTCCTGGATTGCAAGAGGGCACAGGCTGGGCTGAGGGACCCGCCCTACACCAATTTCGTGCATCAGGCCTTTAGTACTTTAAATAATAAAGAATAAAAAAAAAGAAATCAGAAACACTGATCAGAAAGAATATATGCACCCCTATGTTCATAGCAGCACAATTTACAATAGCTAAGATTTGGAGACAGCCCACATGCCCATCAACAGATGAGTGGATAAAAAAGCTGTGGTACATTTACATAATGGAATACTATGCAACTGTAAAAAGGGAATGAACTCCTACCATTTGCAACAGCATGAATGGACCTGGAGAGTATTATGCCAAGCGAAATAAGCCAGTCAGAGAAAGATAAGTATCACATGATCTCATATGTGGAATCTAATGACTAAAATAAACTGATGAACAAAATAGATCTAGAGACATAGAAGCATGGAACAGACTGTCGAACCTCAGAGGGAAGGCTGGGGGTGGGTGTGGGGTGGGTAGGAAGAGATCAACCAAAGAATTTGTATGTACATATGCATAACCCATGGACACAGACAATAGGGTAGTGAAGGCCTGGAGCCTGGCTAGAAGAGGTCAATGGGGGGAAAAAAGGAGGACATATATAATACTTTCAATGATGAAGATTAGAAAAAAAACTTCAAGCAATGCTGTTCTTCAGACATTTTCTTGAGCATTGATCAGGCCTATTGCAGAGTTCAAAACAGTCTCCCTTGAGATAGATTCTGGTCACAACCAATAAAGACTAAACAAAGAGCAGAAAATGAGGAGAAGCTTGAACCCTTCACTTTGACTATTTGTTAAATTTGGGCTTTCAAAAGAAGCATAGGTGCTTGAAATAAGTGATTCAACAGAAAGTTTTAGATTATTTTAATTTATTTTGTAAATTTTATTAATTTATTGTGAACAAATTTGCTACATGATGCTGTTTTATAATTTTAAATAAACATGATATATGCCAATCTGTATATTACAAAGATTAAATTGGAAGATTTTTTTTTGGTAATATGCCTTGCTATAAGCTGTTTTTTATTTATTTATTTATTTATTTATTTATTTATTTATTTATTTATTTATTTATTATTAAATCTTTATTGTTCAGATTATTACAGTTGTTCCTCCTTTTTCCCCCCATAGCTCCCCTCCACCTGGTTCCCACCCCACCCTCAACCCTTACCCCCCCACCACTGTCCTCATCCATAGGTGTATGATTTTTGTCCAGACTCTTCCCGCACCCCCACACCCCTTTCCTCCCGAGGATTGTCAGTTCACTTCCTTTCTATGCCCCTGATTCTATTCTATTCACCAGTTTATTCTGTTCATCAGATTTTTTATTCACTTGATTTTTAGATTCACTTGTTGATAGATAAGTATTTGTTGTTCATAATTTTTATCTTTACCTTTTTCTTCTTCCTCTTCTTAAAGAATACCTTTCAGCATTTCATATAATACTGGTTTGGCAGTGATAAACTCCTTTAGCTTTTTCTTATCTGTGAAGCTCTTTATCTGACCTTCAATTCTGAATGATAGCTTTGCTGGGTAGAGTAATCTTGGTTGTAGGTTCTTGCTGTTCATCACTTTGAATATTTCTTGCCAATCCCATCTGGCCTGCATAGTTTCTGTTGAGAAATCAGCTGACAATCGTATGGGTACTCCCTTGTAGGTAACTAACTGTTTTTCTCTTGCTGCTTTTAATATTCTCTCTTTGTCTTTTGCTCTTGGCATTTTAATGATGATGTGTCTTGGTGTGGTCCTCTTTGGATTCCTTTTGTTTGGGTTCTCTGCGCTTCCTTGTAAGTCTATTTCTTTCACCAGGTGGGGGAAGTTTTTGGTCATTATTTCTTCTAATAGGTTTTCAATGTTTTGCTCTCTCTCTTCTTCTGGCACCCCCATAATTCGGATATTGGTACGCTTGAAGTTGTCCCAGAGGCTCCTTACACTATCTTCATATTTTTGGATTCCTTTTTCTTTTTGCTTTTCCAGTTGAGTGTTTTTTGCTTCTTCATATTTCAAATCTTTGACTTGATTCTTGCGATTCTCTAGTCTGCTGTTGGATCTCTGTATATTATTTTTTATTTCACTCAGTGTATGCTTAACTTCTAGTGGGTCCTTTTTCATATCCTTGAGGGTCTCACTAAATTTATCGGCAGTTTCTAGAAAATTTTTGAAAAACCTTATAACCGTGGTTTTGAACTCTATATCCAGTCATTTCCTTTTCTCCATTTTTTTTCATTTGTGACCAATTTCTTTGTCTCCACATTTTGGCTGTTTCCCTGAATTGATAGAGTGGCTTTGTGAACTAGGTGTCCTATAGGGCCCAGTGGCTCAGCCTCCCCAGTTACCTGAGGTGGACACTCTTGGTGCACCTCTTTGTGGGCTGTGTGCACAGTCTTGTTGTAGTTAAGCCTTGATTGCTGTTGGTATCACTGGGAGGAATTGACCTCCAGGCCAATTGGCTGTGTCTACGCTGGGAGAACTTCTGTACTGGAGACACCCTTATGAGGCAAGACTTGCTTCATTGGGGCTTTGGTGCTCACTGAGTCTGCCCCCTGAGTGTGTCCCTTATGGATGTGAGGAGTTGTAATCTGGATGGTCCTACTGTAACCCCTGGGTACACTGGCTCTTGGATCTCCAAGGAGGTGCTAATTTAGCTTCTGCCTGAGGCCACCCAGCAGGAGCTACAGAGAGATCTGCAGATTCCTCTTCTTTGTTTGGGTTTTGGAGGTGCCCAGATGAGGCCCTGCTGTGAAGCAATGCAAGCTAGTGGGGCCTTGGGCCTTCTTTTGGATGTTCTGGGTCTCTCTGACTCAGCTGCAGTTTGTTAGGTAATTTTAGATTTCAAAGGACCAGGCCATTCATATGCAAAAGCCTCTGCGCACAGCTTGTGTGGGGCGGGGTCTCAGGGCAGAGCAAACAGCAATGGCTTCCCATCAGCCCTGCCCTAAGAGGCCCCCAGGTCTCAGTGTCCCTTGGTAATCGCTGCAAGCACCTCTGAGAGAAAGCCGCCCTCAAGTTCTGCCCGAAGCCAGATAGTCCAATTTCTCCCCGTATGAGTCTGAATCCCCAGAGTCTCGCCTGGAACTGGAGTTCAGAGCAGTCGGGAGCTTGTGTCTCCCTGCGGATTGAAAAAGCCAGCCGCATACTCAGTTGCCAGCAACTCTCTGCGTGTGCGCCTCCGTACACTTCATTTCCGCAGCTCCTGTGAGTTTCAGTGTGCTTTTCTTTTTTTTTCTAGTTGTAGCATTTTCACTCAGTCAGCCTTCCTGTAGTTCTGGATGTTGTCTGTTTTGTCTTTTAGTTGTAGTTTTGAAGTGGTTGTGCGAGGCAGCAAGTTCAGGTGTTTACCTATGCCGCCATCTTGGATTCTTCCCTCTAAATTGGAAGATGTTTAGTCATTTAACTAAATAAATCATTTATCATGATTCTTATAAAATCAAGCTCCTAGTACATGTCAGAGATTCAGTGATTAAAGCTTTCCATTTAATTCTGTGAACATTCATCAAGTACCTCTTATATACTAGCCACATTGTTCTAGAAACTCAGCTGTCACTTAAAGCTAGAAACACGTGTAATAGTTTAGTTATGACAAAGTGAGACTGCAGTTACTGATGGGATTTTTTTTTTTTTTTAGTTTACTTTGGTATATGGGAAGGTTCCAAGAATCTTTGTACTTTAATAAATTCAAATACAGCTTCAAATTGTGATCTAGTGTTCACAATGAAAATACTCGCATAGCATTTTCAATGAAGAGTACAGAAAGCAAAAAAGGTGGCCAGATAACACGGAAATACAAGACCAAGAAAGCCCTACTAGGAAGTACTTTATTTTTCTTAGAAAAAAAAAAAAATTTCCAGGCATGAACAGTTGACGTTTCAACAACAAAGTACTGGTTGAGAGAGGTTTCGGGGAGCTGGGGATTCGACATTATGGAGAAAAGCTGGTAACCTGCTTCACTGGAGATGGGAGACTCCTGGCTACTCAGTCAGCATAAGAATTCAGTGGGATGACATTTCCTTCCGTAGAGTTTACTTTTATTTTCTTTGCTGTCTCCCCTATCCCTCAGAAATGCCACCATAGAAAGCCCAGTAGCAGTTAGCTTAGGCTCCAATCTTCCCCTTTGGTAAGAAAGGGTGGAGAGAAGGGACAGTCACTCCTGAGTCTCCATGCTTTCCTCCTCCTCTCCTTGAGGTGGTTCTTCTGTATTCTCCTCCTCTTCCTCTCCTTACTGATGGGATTTTTGTGTTTTTATGTACATCTTCCATAAGAGGGCAGCAAACGACAAGCATGATTTTGTTCTTATGCAGGTAGTCTTACACCAGAGATTGGCTCACATTGCAAACTTAATACATAGCAATCTTCCAAGAGTAAGGGAAAATAGAGGGCATGGTTATTGTTTTACTTAGTTTCTAGGTTGCCTTTGATATGGTATAATATGGTTTTTGTACTGCATAGTAGTTTATCTCACATGGTCAGTTCGAATTTGGATGCTGGAAGCCTAATTTGCAGCAGCTTTCTGAGCCTCAGTTACCCCACTTATAAAAAAAAAGGGTTGTGGTGGGGAGACTAGCAATGCCTATTTCACACAGTTTTAATAAGCAATATAATCTATATCCTGGAGAGGATAAGAATAGTTCAAAAAATGGAGCTAGGAAAAACTAACCTTATAGCCTACCAGTGTTGAACATACTACTTTCTTAAAAAAATCATGTTTAAGCCATTTTAAAGGAATTTCCTAAAGTAACTGATGAGCCTCATAAGTTTGGTGAGAAATTTAATGTTATTATTCATGCCTATCAGCCTGGGTTTCCTGATTTATATCAGCTTATTCATATGTTAGCTGGTGATGGCCAGACTCAGCATTTAATGAGAACTGCCAGATGAGAGTATCCCAAAAGGGGCTTAGAAAAGCAAATTTCCAATTTGGAGGAAGCTAGAGAACTTGCTTAAAATCTTTCCTTGCAATAGTCCCTGTAACACTCCTATGTTACTGTGTTGAAGCCAAAGGGACGAGTGTGGAGGTTTGTCAAGACCTCTGAGCAATAAACCACCTGTTGCTCCTAACCCTCATACACTGCTAGCATCTATCCCAACTTGACATAAATTATTTACAGTAATTGATTTCTGTGGTGCATTCTTTAGTATAGTAGTTGATGAAGCTGCTAGCCAATACATTTTTGCCTTCACTTGGGAAAAAAAAAGAAAATCCAGTTTAGGGCTGAAAAATAAAAGTATATGCCTTTACAGAAGTAGCTACTTATTAATTTTTTTTTCAATCCTATTTTATCTTATTATTTTTTAAAAATAAATCTTTATTCAGATTATTACAATTATTTCTCCTTTTTCCCCCCATAGCCCCCCTCCACCCATTTCCCACCCCACCTTCTGCCCTTACCTCCCCCCCATTGTCCTCATCCATAGGTGTATGATTTTTGTCCATTCTCTTCATGAACCCCCCATACCCCTTTCCCCCTGAGAATTATCAGTCCACTCCCTTTCTATGCCCCTGATTCTATTATATTCACCAGATTATTCTGTTCCTCAGGTTTTTAATTCACTTGATTTTTAGGTTCGCTTGTTGATAGATATGTATTTGTTGTTCATAATTTTTCTCTTTACTTTTTTCTTCTTCCTCTTCTTTAAGAATACCTTTCAGCATTTCATATAATACTGGTTTGGTGGTGATGAACTCCTTCAGCTTTTTCTTATCTGTGAAGCTCTTTATCTGCCCTTCAATTCTGAATGATAGCTTTGCTGGGTAGAGTAATCTTGGTTGTAGGTTCTTGCTATTCATCACTTTGAATATTTCTTGCCACTCCTGTCTGGCCTGCATAGTTTCTGTTGAGAAGTCAGCTGACAGTCGTATGGGTGCTCCCTTGTAGGTAATTAACTGTTTTTCTCTTGCTGCTTTTAATATTCTCTCTTTGTCTTTTGCTCTTGGCATATTAATTATGATGTGTCTTGGTGTGGTCCTTTTTGGATTCCTTTTGTTTGGGGTTCTGTGGGCTTCCTGGACTTGTAAGTCTATTTCTTTCACCAGGTGGGGGAAGTTTTTGGTCATTATTTCTTCAAATAGGTTTTCAGTATCTTGCTCTCTCTCTTCTTCTGGCACCCCCATAATTCTGATGTTGGTACGCTTGAAGTTGTCCCAGAGTCTTCTTACATTATCTTCAACTTTTTGGATTTTTTTTTTTGCTTTTTGCTTTTTCGGTTGAGTGTTTTTTGCTTCTTTGTATTTCAATTCTTTGACTTGATTCTTGTGTTCCTCTATTCTGTTTTTGGGTCTCTGTATAATATTTTTTATTTCAGTCAGCGTATGTTTAATTTCTAGTTGGTCCTTTTTCATATCTTCGAGGGTCTCGTTATATTTATCGGCCTTTTCTAGGATATTCTTAAAAAGCCTTATAACCGTGGTTTTGAATTCTATGTCCAGTCGTTTGTTTTCCTCCATTTCTTTTGTTTGTGATCTGATTCTTTGATGCCGCATTTTCACTGCTTCCCTGAGTTGGTAAGGTAGATATTTGTGCTAGGTTTCCAATATGGCCCAGTGGGTCTGCCTCCCCACTTAACCTGAGGTGGACACTCTTGGTGCACCCCTTTGTGGACTGTGTGTACAGCCTTGTTGTAATTAAGTCTTTATTGTTGTTGGTATCACTGGGAAGAATTGACCTCCGGGCCAGTTGGCTGTAAGGATCAGCTGTGTCTATGCTGGGAGAAGTTCGGTGCTGGAGACAGCCTTATAGGATTAGACTTGCCAAATTGCAATAGCCTCTGTGCTCAGCTTGGATGGGGTGGAGTCTCAGTCTTGGCTTCCTGTCAGCCTTGCCCTTGCGCGCATGTGCGCTTTCAGTCCTCTGCCTTCCCCAGCTCGAGTCTACGCCTGAGAGTCCAGACTCCCCCCGTAAGAGCGTGGGTCCCCAGGGGTTCACCCGGAACTGGGGTTAAGTGCAGTCAGAACTGGGGTTCAGTGCGGTCGGAGGCTTCCTTCCCCCTTCCGCCAGAGAAAGTCAGCCAGGCTCTCAGCCGCCCTTCCCCTCTGCGCGCACAAAGCCCCTTTGCCGTACCTCCAATTCTGTGAGCTTTTCTCTTTCCTTCTAGTTGTAGAATTTTCACTCAGCCAGCTTTCCTGTGGTTCTGGATGGTGTCCGTTCTGTCTTTTAGTTGTAGTTTTGAAATTGTTGTGCGAGGCAGCAGTTTAGGTGTTTACCTATGCCGCCATCTTGGTTTCTCGCCAGCTACTTATTAATTTTTAAATCAATTAACATACATATATATGTCCTGACTAATTATGATAATTTATTCATGTAATTTCTAAAACCAATTAAATGCATGTTAACACTATAATGAAATATTTTACTATCTCAAATGACATATCTTAATTTGTTCACTCCAATTTTTTTTTGGGGGGGGGTGAATAAATAAAATAATATTTGAGGCACTCACTTGTTTCATCCTTAATTTAATTCTCACTAATTTATTGTGATTATTGTTTATTCTTATTTCTGATATTTTTTTGTTTTTCACTTGTTAAACTTTCTTAGTTATTTGTTTATTCCTTTTGCCTGTAACCTTCATTGATTATGCTTTCATGTTTTATTTATTGTACTTAAATTTTTACTAGCCACATTTGAAGTATCAATGTTTAAAAATTAATTCTATCAACTCATAAAAATAAACAAAAATAAATAAATAAAAATTAATCAGTGTTTAACCTCCAACTATCAAATAAGGTAAGATACTTAGCTAGAGTTATTTTTCTATTCCTCCTATGACATGACTATATTTGAAGAAATAATCTACAATTTTAGTTTGAGATTATTTTTTATTTTCCAATTACAGTTTACATTCAATATTATTTTATATTAGTTATAGGTTTACAGCATAGTGGTAGGCCAATCATATACTTCACAAAGTATTTGCCCCAATATTTACAGTACCCACCTGGCATCATACATCCTACCCTATATAATAAAAGAGAAACATGTAAATTGACCATACCTCTGCTATGCTCACCAGCCAATCAGGGGTGAGTATGCAAATTAACCCAACAAAAGATAGTGGGTTAATTGGCATACGCAGGCGCCAAGTGGCCTGGGTCCCGGGAACATCCTTGGGACCCAGGCCGCTCCTAGCCTGTAGGCCCACGTGTAGGCCCTGAGTGGCCAGGGTCCCAGAATGCCCCAGCCACTCCGGGCCTATGGGCTCAGGTGCCAAGCAGATTTTCCTGCCCCATGGCTGCTTGTGCCGGCGTAGGCGCCAAGCAGTGGCCTGGGTCTGCATGCCCCCAGCCCAGCGCCCACAACGTGGGGCTGCTGACCTGGGGGGCATGCCCCCCTGGGCCATGGGGTCATACCCCTAGCCCAGTGGACACAATGCAGGGGGTCCTCTGCGCATGAGCTGCAGAGGAAACACCTTTTCTTTCCTTTTTTAAAAAAAAATATATTTTATTTATTTTTTACAGAGAAGAGGGGAGAGGGATAGACAGTTGGAAACATCAATGAGAGAGAAACATTGATCAGCTTCCACCTGCACACTCCCCACTGGAGATGTGCCCCCAACCAAGGTACATGCCCTTAACAGGAATCAAACCTGGGACCCTTCTGTCTGCAGGCCGATGCTCTATCCACTGAGCCAAACCAGTTCAAGCGTAAACACCTTTTCTGACCGTGCATTGGCTAATCTCCCTGTATGTTGCCACTTGCAGTGTTCTTGGTAACTTGGGTTATAAGAATCCAAGAAGCTGATCTAGGGTTTTTCCACCACACTCCTGGAGGAAAAAAACGAAGGTCCACTGCTGGAAGGGCTAAAAAATGTCATATCCTGCCCTAACTGGTTTGGCTCAGTGGATAGAGCCTCAGCCTGCTGACTGCAGGGTCTGGGTTCAATTCTGATCAAGGGCATGTACCTAGATTACAGGCTCCTCCCTGGCCGGGGCCCAGGTCAGGGCTCATGCAGGAGGCAACCAACCAAAGTGTTCCTCTCACTTTGATGTTTCTCTCTGTCTCTCCCTCTCTCTTCCACACTCTCTAAAAATCAATGGAAACATATCCTCAGATGAGGATAAAAAAAGAAAGAAAGAAAGAAAGAAATGTCATATCCTATGAAAGACACATCTTGAAAATGCCTAAAGAAAGTTGTCATTTTTTCATGGTAAAGGGACTGGAGTCCGTGTTGATGAAAACACCTTGGTGGCTGCGGTGGCTGGCAGTGGCTGCAGCAGCGGGGTGATGGGGCTAGCGCCTTCCCCTAATCAGCCCAGTCGCCTCCCACAGAGGGAGGCCAGACTGTGGCTTAGGCCCGCTCCCCAGAGGGAGCGGGCCTAAGTAGTCAGTAGGACATCCCCTGAGGGCTCCCAGTCTGTGAGAGGGGGCAGGCTGGGCTGAGGGACCCCCTCCACAGTGTACGAATTTCATGCACTGGGTCCCTAGTATAATAAAAGCCTAATATGCTAAGTGTCCAGTCGTCCGTTCAACCAATCAAAGCGTAATATGCTAATGATATGCTAAGGCAACTCAACTGTTTGTTATGATGTGCACTGACCACCAAGGGGCAGACAGTCAACCGGTCAACCAGTTGCTATGATGTGCACTGACCACAGGGAGCAGATGCTCCAAGTGGTAGGTTAGCTTGTTGCTGGGGTCTGGCTGATTGGGACTGAGTGAGATGGGCTGGACATGCCCTGGAGCCCTCCCATGGTCCCTCCCCCGCTAGCCAACCTCCTGCGTTCCTCCCTGGCCCCGACCATGCACCGGTGGGGTTCCTTGGCCTGGTCTTCACCCTCTTGCAATATGGGACCCCTTGGAGGATGTCAGAAAACTGGTTTTGGCCCAATCCCGCAGGCCAGGCCGAGGGACCCCACTGTTGCACGAATTCATGGACTGGGCCGTTAGTAGTTATTATAATAGTACTAGTGGCCCTGTGCATGGATTTGTGCACATTGAAAGGAAAATAGTTAGAAGAAATATTTTAATATTTGCCCTTTCTCCCTCAGCATCTTGGAGCTGGGCAGCGGCCCTGCCCCCCACTGCCGCCACTGGTTGCCATCTGCAGGGCGATTGGCAGGGTGATTGGGCCCTGCTTGCACCCGCCTTGGCCTGGCACTGCCCACTCACCTGCTCCACCATCCCACCACTGTCCCGCTCTCATTGGGGCCCATCAGGCCTCCACTGCCAGCGTCACGTCACCGACACCTGCCATATTTCGCACCGCCCCCTGGTGGTCAGCGCACATCATAGTGAGCGGTTGAACTCCTGGTCTCCTGGTCAAACTCCTGGTTGAACAACCACCTGAGGAGACAATTTGCACATTAGGCTTTTATTATATAGGATTGACTATATTCTCTACATTGTACTTTACATCCTCATGACTATATTGTAGCTACCAATCTGTACTTCTCAATCCCTTCACCCTTTTCACTCAATTCTCCAACACCCCTCCCTGTGGCAATCATTAGTCTGTTCTCTGAATTCATTGGTTTCTGTTTTGTTTGTTCATTTATATTGTTCTTTAGATTCCACATGAGTGAAATCAGATGGTAATTGTCTTTCTCTGACTTATTTCACTTATCATCATACCCTGTAGTCCCATCCAAGTCATTGCAAGTGGTAAGATTTCATCCTATTTTATGGCAGGGTAATACTCAATTGTATATCCATACCTAAGCTTTTTGTTCATTGATTGGCACTTGGGTTGCTTCCATATCTTGACTATTGTAAATAACACTACAATAAACAAAAGTGCATATATTTTTTCAAATTAGTATTTTGGATTTCTTTAGATATATACCCAGAAATGGAATTTCTTGGTCATAAAGTTCCATTTTTAATTTGTTGAATAATCTCTATACCAGCCATGGGCAAACTACAGCCCGCGGGCCGGATCCGGCCTGTTCGGCTGTTCTATCTGGCCCGCGGAGCTGAAAGAGTGGAGGGTTCTCTTGCTCTTCCCTTCGCTCCTTTACTTTGAATTTATATTAGTTCACACAAACACTCCATCCATGCTTTTGTTCCGGCCCTCCGGTCCAGTTTAAGAACCCATTGTGGCCCTTGAGTCAAAAAGTTTGCCCACCCCTGCTCTATACTGTTCACCATATTGGCTGCACCAACCTGCATCATCACCAACAGTGCACAAGAGCTCCCTTTTCTCCAGATCTTAGCCTCACTTGTTGTTTGCTGATTTATTAATGACTAGAGGCCCGGTGCATGAAAATTCATGCACTGGAGGGGGGGGGTGTCCCTCAGCCCGGCCTGCCCACTTTCACAGTCCAGGAGCCCTCAGGGGTGGGAGGTGACCCAGCGATCAGGGGAAGGCGATGCCCCCATCACACCTCTGCTGCTGCCACTGCCGGCAGTGCAAGCCTTGGCCAGCCCTGGTTACCTGAGCCTCGGACAGCCCTGGGCAGCTGGGCAGCCACCATCAAGGCTTGCCTGCACCTCAGACTGATCCCAGGTGGCTGGGCAGCCACCATCCGAGGCTTGCCTGCACCTTGGGCCGGCCCTGGGTGGCTGGGGGACTGAGGGGACCGGGGACTCCGGAGGCAGGTATGCAGAGTGGCCGGGCCCACCTGCATGTCTGCTGCCCCAATGGAGCTGAGGGGACTGGGTGTTGCCATCTTGTGACTGTGGGCACTGCCATCTTTGAGGGCGAGGCAGTCAATTAGCATATTCCCTCCTTATTGGCTGTGGGCACGCCATCTTTGTGATGATGTGAGGGTCAATTAGCATATTCCCTTTTTATTAGATAGGATAGCCATTCTGACACGAGTAAGGAGATATCTCATTGTTGTTTTAATTTGCATTTTTCTGGTGATTAGTGATGTTGAGCATATTTTCATATGTCTATTGGCCATCTGAATGTCCATTATGGGACCACTGGGTGTAAAGGAATGACAGCCTTATTCACTAGCCTCAGATCCTGTGCTAATTGCCAGTCCCCATTAAGTTTCTGTACCCTTAGTATAGGTATATTGTAAGGGCTATTGCAGGGTTTTAGTAAGCCATGCCCTTCAAATTATTAATAATCACCCTGAGTCCCTTGTGGGCTTCAGGTCGAAGAGGATACTGTCTCTGATGAGGATAAGGTGCAGAATCTTTAAGGCATACAAGGGCTGGGGGAACAGTTAGAGCTTGCCCAATGTTGCCCTGGATGGCCCAGACCTCTGGGTTAACTTCAGTCTCAATCAGTGGGAGGCATAGCACATGTTCAGGGTACATATGAATAGTTGCCTGTGAAAGGGCCAGGACATCATGGCCAAAAAGGGGTGTGGGGCTTTCTGGCATAATTAAGAAGGCATGGGAAAAGAACAACTCACCCCAGATGCACCCTAAATGTTGAGAAAAATATCTCTTTATCAGTTTCCCAGACACTCCTATAATGGTTGTGGCCTCCACTGACAGTTTACCAGGATTGGAGAGGAATACTGAGAAAGTGGCTCCAGTATCAAGGAGCAAGTTAACTTCCTTACACTCAGCTATCAGGAGCACCTGGGGTCCCGAGGAGGAGACAGTCCTACAGGGAGCAGGATAGGAAGGCCCCGGGGCCTGTCAATCTTGTTGGACTATCTGGTTCATCAGCCCCATCTCCTGGGATCTTTGTCCAGTGGTCTCCCTTACATATAGAATAGGGCATAGGGGGCCATTTCCCTTGCCCCTTGGAGCATCTCTGGTGCATATGTCCAGTTTGGCCACAGTTGTAACAAGTGACTGGGACTGACCTCTGGGTACTTGTTGGCCTCTTGGAGAGCAGCCACTGTAACCTTTTCCATTTTAGTGGCTTTGGCCTGGTCTTGTTTGTTTGGCAGAGGGCTGCCACCACTGTCTACTTAGCTCTCCAGAAGGTCTCGGTGTCATTGGAGTCACATACCAATTGTGGGAAGAAAGAACTAGGTCCCATCACCCCGGAGAGCTGCGAACCATGCTCCACAGGCACCAGGGACACAGTCGGGGGGAGGTGGCCCTAAGAACCACCTGAGGAGTTCAGTCCCCCAGGGTGTAAATAGGGACTGACAAATGGAGACCGTAAGATCTGGCCCAAGGAGCTAGTGGTCCTTATTTGGAAAGGTGACTCAAACAAAAGAGGGTTCTCATTCGAAGCCATTGGTTTGTTCACTCAAGTAGAGCAATGGAGGTAGCAAGGGAGCAAGCAAGTCTCTAACCAAATATCCTACTGGGGACACAGGCCGGGAGTGGGTCAAGTGTTGTGGGTCAAAGTGTGCTGCTTATGGAGGGAACTCCCAGAGGTAGTGCAGCCTCTGGTCATCTCTCCCCTTTTACCTGCCACAGTTTCTCTCCCTGGTTATCTAAAATAGCTGTGAGGACCTGGAACAATGGGTGACCAGCCCTTACGTGCACTTCCTGGATGGGTTAGAGCAGTGGTCAGCAAACTCATTAGTCAACAGAGCCAAATATCAACAGTACAACAATTGAAATTTCTTTTGAGAGCCGAAAACCGACTTCTGTGCATGGGCCATGAAGTTTCAATCGCACTGTACGTGCGCGCCCACATGTGGTATTTTGTGGAAGAGCCACACTCAAGGGGCCAAAGAGCCACATGTGGCTCGCGAGCCGCAGTTTGCCGACCACTTGTTTAGAGTTTAATTACACTTGCATTCCCTATGAGGCCCCTGCATGTCTTAGGGTTCAACCCCAGACACCTCTGTGAGGCCCTTACTCATGTAAGTAAGGACATTTGAGAGACTTGAACCAGAACGAGGAATTTGCCTCTTGGATCTTCAGGGCTTGGGCAGGGCCCAAGTACTCATGTAGTTGTTGGTCAGACTTTGTCTTGCTACTGGTGGGGCCTAATGCCTTCTAACCCAGTCTGACTACCAGTTTATCCTTGCATGGGAGTCCTCTAGTGGCAGCCACCCTAATGGCTTTTAAGTGGTTGACCCATGCCTGCATCAAATGGCCTGTAGTTTGACATTGCTCTAAGACAAAGGAGTAGAAAGTGAAAAAAAAAAGTGTGGGGGGGAATTCCTGCTTCAGGATGTCAGCCAGAATTACGTGGCTGACGGGTACCTGAGGTTGCTATTGGTACTATAAGAGGAAGAGAGAGAAGCTACAGGGTCCACTTGCTCACTGTTTGAGGTTCGATGTCAGGAGGGGGATCCTGGATGAGCCCCCAAAGATGATACTGGAACTGGTTAGCAGAAATTCTTCCTGGGATCATGTCTCACGGAATCAAAGATTGAAGCCATGGACCAGAGGAGTTCAGCAAGGCAGGAGTTTATTGCAAACAAACACAGGCTCCCCGCTCAGGAATGGGATTCTAATGGGCTGCCCGAAGCATTCTGCTCTTCCCCTTATATCTGCTGAAGGCCCACTCTTTGTCTATCTGTGCCACTCTCTGATTGGTTCCTGGCTTTTTTGCAACATTTTATTTTGAACTTGCAAGAAAAAAACATCCTAGTTTTAAAACACCCTGTTTTTCTGCTATCCATCCTATTTTTCTGCAAAATATTTTGTGGTTTCAGCTAGTTCCATGATTCCTCCTTCCTCCACCCCTTATCCTGTATACCTAATTCTGCTTTAAATTCTTTCACAAGTTGTTGGCATATAGTTGTTCATAATATTTTCTTTATAATCCTTTGTTTTTCTGTGATGTCAATTGTTACTTTTTCCTTTCATTTTTGATTTTATTTATTTGGGTTCTCTCTCTCTCTCTCTATCTATCTCTATTCTCTCTCTCTGATGAGTCTGGGTTAAAGGTTTATCAATCTTGTTTATCTTTTCAAAGAAACATCTCTTAGTTTCATTGATCTTTTACATTTTTTAGATTCTATTTATTTCTGCTCTGAAATTTATTATTTCTTTCCTTCTACTCACTTTGGGTTTTGTTTGTTGTTCTTTTTCTAGTTACTTCAGGTGTAAGGTTAGATTGTTTATTTGAGATTTTAGTTGTTTCTTGAGATAAGTTAATAATGTTATGAATTTTTCTCTTATGACTGCTTCTGCTATGTTCCATTGGTTTTGGGTTGTTGTATTCTCATTTTCATTGGCCTCAAGATATGTTTTTATTTCTTCTTTGATTTCATTGTTAACTAATTTTGTTTAGCATCCATATGTTTGTGTGTTTTTCAGTCTTTTTCTTGTAATTTATTTCTAGTTTTATGCCATTGTGATTAGAGAAGATGCTTCATATGATTTTAATCATCTTAAACTTACTGACACTTGTTTTATGTCCTAACATGTGGTCTATCCTAGAAAATGTTCAATGTGCACTTGAAAAGAATGTATATTCTGCTACTTTGGGGTGAAATGCTCTGAAAATATCAATTAAATCTATCTGATTTAATGTGTCATTTAAGGCCTCTGTTTTGTTGTTGGTTTTCTGTCTGGAAGATCTATCCATTGATGGCAATGAGGTGTTAAAATCTCCTACTATGATTATATTTTGTGCATCAAGATTTGCTTTATATTTTTAGGTGCTCCTATGTTGGGTGTATCAATATTTACTAGGGTTAAATCCTCTGATTGTATTGAATATTTGATCATTAAGTAATGTCTTTCTTTGTGTTCTATTATAGCCTTTGTCCTTTTAAAAAAAATTCTCACCCGAGGATAAGTTTTCATTGATTTTGAGAGAGAGAGAGAGAGAGAGAGAGAGAGAGAGAGAGAGAGGAGAAACATCAATCAGTTGCCTCCCATATGCACCTTGACCAGGGATCGAACCCACAAACTGGGTATGTGACATGACTAGGAATCAAACCCACGACTTTTTGGTGTATGGGATGACACTCCAACCGAGTCACACCGACCAGGGCATAGCCTTTGTTTCAAAGTCTATTTAGTCTCTAACAAGAATTGCTATGTGTAGGGAGTGGCTATAGGGTTAAGCCTTGGACTGATCTGTTGGAAAAGCCACAAACAAGTCTCAGCTTAGAGGGCACAGCCCTCTTAGCATAATTAAGCTTGACCTTATGACACTCCCTAGATCCTTCCTGGGTAGCTAATGGGCTGTGGGAGGTGCAGCAAGTGCTGCCAAAACAAGTGAAACTCATAATAACATTGTAACTATGTTGACCACTACCTTGTTTACTTCTGACTATAAATTAAAGGCTCAGCTTGCCTTCTGGATCTCTCTCTGTGGCCTCAGCCAGGCACAGGAAGATCCACCTAGACACAGCTTATTCTCTTTGTCTGTCTTTTCTTCAATCCTTCACCACCCCCACTCAGGCTTGCCAAACCCTTGGCTGTGCTGGCACGGCACATATAGTGCCCAATGTGGGGCCTGACTTCAGGGGAAGGAACTACAGTTGTCAGGTGAAAGGACATTCCAGTGAAGTATGTGCAGAAAGCAAAAAGGAAGGTAAGGAGCAAAGTTTAGTAATAACTAGATGTAAAACATGGGAAATTCAGGATATCAGGAAAAGAATTTATATGTATCCATGTTTAAGGCTATGCTCCAAGCACAGGGCTGTTGTGTAAGGTTATCAACAGCTTTTTTGATTTATTGGATTTTGTAAGTAAAACCTGGCCATGGTTTCCTGAGGAAGGAAAGGTAAATGTAGAGGCATGGGAGAAGGTAGGAAAACAACTTAGATATCGTTATATAGCTGAAGGTCCAGAGGAAATGCCTGCCTCTTTCAGTCTGTGGTCCCTGATTCGGGACTGCTAGAGCCCACTGCAGAAAGGGAATGGATGAGTGTGGCAGGGGAATCAAGACAGATGGGGGAAGGCTGCCAGAGTCTTCTGACTCCACCATTGGCACCTCCGCTGCCTCCTCCAGTCCCTGGGGCTACAGCTCTGTGGGAGAGAGCCCTCCAGATGAGCACCTCCTCCCAAATATAAACAAGGATTGGAGGAAGTAAGGGAACAGCGCCAGCAGGTTTGGGATGATGGTGGTCTGATGCAAACATTTAGAGAGCTTACTGTTGCTCATAAACCTCTCCTTTTACCCCTAAACAAGCAAAAATAAGAATGGTGCCTTTGTCTCTACTTCAGTGGACTCTGCATGAGGCGAGGCAGGCTGGGGAAGATACATCAGGAAAAAAAAGGGGGAGAAGGATGTTATGTGTTGCATTTTTTGAATTGCAATGCAGAGACTTGCACAGCGGCTGAAAGGCATCGGGTCTCCTGTACAATAGCCTCTGCTGGGTTAGCCCCATGGAAGGATGCACAAACCAGACAAGAGTTTTACCAGATTCAGTAATGATGTGGGGAAGAGGTTGTGTTTTGTATCTTTTCAGAAGGAGCAGTGCAGCCAATTTGGGTATAAGAGCATTATGTGTGTCACCACAGTGGACCCAGAGAAGCTCCTTGTCCCTTCATTCAAAAGACTGAGAGTTTCCCCGATGACAGCAAAGCAGAAAAGGAAGATGATGAAGGCTACACAAGAGACCGAGGTGCCAACATGGAGTCAGCTGACGAAGTTAATAACTGAGGCACAGCACATGGTAGAAAAGCAGGAAGTGGAAGCTACACTCTTAACCATGTTTCTGGCTATGGTAGCATTGGTTAGCTGCCAGTCTTCTGTAAAGTCTTGCACAGCCACGTCTGAGGACTCTGAGTAAATCAGCAAAAGAAACTTTCATTTAGTAGACTAATGTTACTGTAGTTTGATTTCTCTATTATTGTTGTGTTGCATTGGCATTGTTTTGTTAATAGCCAGAGTTTTGCTCTTGATGTTTAAGTTTTACTTTCATTATGGTAGCTTAAAAATAAAAAAATGGTGAGATGTAGGGAGCGGCTATAGGGTTAAGCCTTGGACTGATCTGTTGGCAAAGCCACAAACAAGTCTCAGCTTAGAGGGCACAGCCCTCTTAGCATAATTAAGCTTGACCTTATGACACTCCCTAGATCCTTCCTGGGTAGCTAATGGGCTGTGGGAGGTGCAGCAAGTGCTGACAAAACAAGTGAAACTCACAAGAACATTGTAACTATGTTGACCACTACCTTGTTTACCTCTGACTAGAAATTAAAGGCTCAGCTTGCCTTCTGGATCTCTCTCTGTGGCCTCAGCCAGGCACAGGAAGATCCACCTAGACACAGCTTATTCTCTTTGTCTGTCTTTTCTACATTCTTCGCCGCCCTCCCTCAGGCTTGCCGAACCCTTGGCTGTGCTGGCATGGCACAGCTATGTTAGCCTTTTGTTTTTTGTTTCCATTTGCATGAAATACCTTTTTTCATCCCTTTATTTTCAGTCTGAGTATGTCTTTCATTCTCAGGTGGCTTTTTGTATATTAGAGTCTTGTTTTCTTATCCATTCAGCTACCCTATGTCTTTTGATTGGGGCATTTTATCCATTTACATTTAAAGTGATTGTTGATAGGTATGTATTTGTTGCCATTTTATTCTTTATAACTAGGTTCATTTCCTTGTCTTTCTTAAAACAGGCCCTTTAACATTTCTTGCAATAATTGTTTGGTGGTAATGAACTCCGTTAGCTTTTTTTGTCTTTGAAGCTCTTGACTTTATCTTCAATTTTAAATGATAGCCTTGCTAGATAGAATAGTCTTGTTTGTAGGTCCTTGCATTTCATCACTTTGAATATTTCATGCCTATCCATCCTGGCCTGAAATGTCTCTGCTGAGAAATCAGCTGACAGTAGTATTGCAGCTCCCTTGTAGGTAGCTAACTGCCTTTCTATTGCCACTTTTAAGATTCTCTCATTTTCTTTAACTTTTGCCATTTTGATTCTGATGTGTCTTGGTTTGAATCTGTTTGGCTTCATCTTGTTCAGTACTCTCTGTGCTTCCTGGACCCATGTATCTTTTTTTTTTTTTAAATATATTATATTGATTTTTTACAGAGATGAAGGGAGAGGGATAGAGAGTTAGAAACATCGATGAGAGAGGAACATCGATCAGCTGCCTCCTGCACGCCTCCTACTGGGGATGTGCCCGCAACCAAGGTACATGCCCTTGACGGGAATCGAACCCGGGACCCTTGAGTCCGCAAGCTGACGCTCTATCCACTGAGCCAAACTGGCTAGGGCTCATGTATCTTTTCCTTCACCAGGTTATTATTTCTTCAAATAGGTCCTCAATCCCTTACTCTCTCTTTGTTTTTCTGATACACCTATGATGTTGATGTTGTTATGCTTGATATAGTCTCAGAAGTCTCTTAAACTGTTCTCATTAATTTTTTTTTTACATTTTGCTGCTGTGATTTGGTGTTTTTTCTACCTTGTCTATGAAATTGCTGATTTGATCCTTTGCTTCATCTAATCTACTGTTAATTCTCTGTAATGCATCTAAAAAAATGTTTCTAATGATTTTAGAGAGAGAGGAAGGGATAGGGATAGAGAGAAACATTGATGAGAGATAAACATCAAGATCAGCTGCCTCCTGCACACCTCTATTGGGGATTGAGCTTACAATCAGGGCAAGTGTCCTGACCAGGAATTGTACCAGTGACCTCTTGGTTCATGGGTCAATGCTCAAACACTGAGCCATGCCAAGTGGGCTATAATGTGTCCTTTATTTAAAATTTAATCTTTATTGTTGTAAGTATTACATATGTCCTCTTTTGTCCCCCATTTGCCCCCTCCACTCCGCCCCCACCCCCTGCCCCAGACCTTCACCACCCTATTGTCTATGTCCATATGTTATGCACATATGCATACAAGGTCTTTAGTTGATTATTTCCCACCTACCCACCCTCCCCCACCTTCCATCTGGAGACTCCACAGTTTGTTCCATGCTTCACTGTCTCTGGATCCACTCGGTTCATCAGATTATTTTGTTAATTAGATTTCATATATGAGTGAGATTGTGTGATACTTGTCTTTCTCTGATTGACTTATTTCACTTAGCCAGATACTCTCCAGATCCCTCCATGCTGTCTCAAAGGGTGAGAGATTCTTCTTTTTTACTGCTGCATAGTATCGCATGGTATAAATGTACCACAGATTTTTTATCCACTCATCTACTTTAGGGCACTTGGGCTGTTTCCAGATATTAGCTATCGTAAATTGTGCTGCTATGAACATAGGAGTGCATACATTCTTTCTGATTGGTGTTTTGGGTTCTTAGGATATATCCCAGTGGGATCACTGGGTCAAATGGCTGTTTCATATTTAATTTTTTTGGGGAAAACTCCATACTGTTTTCCATAATGGCTGCACCAGTCTGTATTCCCACCAGCAGTGTAGTAGCATTCTCTGTTCTCCACATCATGGCCAGCATTTGTCATTTGTTGACTTTGATGATAACCATTCTGACAGGTGTGAGGTGACAACTCATTGTTTTAATTTGCATCTCTCTGATGATCAGTGACTTTGACGTCTTTTCATATGTCTCTTAGCCATCTGTACATCTACTTTGGAGAAGTGTCTATTTAGGTCCTTTGGCCATTTTTCAATTGGATTGTTTGCCTTCCTTTTGTTAAGTTGTATGAGTTCTAATATATTTTGGATATTAACCCTTTATCAGATGTATCATTGCCAAATATGTTCTCCCAGACAGTGGGCTCTCTTTTTGTTTTATTGATGGCTTCTTTTGCTGTGAAGAAGCTTTTCATTTTGTTGTAGTCCCATTTGTTTATTTTCTCCTTAGTTTCTTTTGCCCTAGGAGATATATCCATAAACATTTGCTACAAGTGATGTCTGAGATTTTGCTACCTATGGATTCTTCTAGCGTTTGTATGGTTTTAGGACTTACATTTAAGTCTTTTAT
This sequence comes from Plecotus auritus, assembly GCF_963455305.1. Classification (NCBI taxonomy): domain Eukaryota; kingdom Metazoa; phylum Chordata; class Mammalia; order Chiroptera; family Vespertilionidae; genus Plecotus; species Plecotus auritus. The sequence goes on from NC_137771.1 coordinate 96,275,913, forward strand.
CCATTTTGAGTTTATTTTTGTGTATGATGTAATTTGGTGGTCTAGTTTCTTCCTTCCTTCCTTCCTTCCTTCCTTCCTTCCTTCCTTCCTTCCTTCCTTCCTTCCTTCCTTCCTTCCTTCCTTCCTTCCTTTCTTTCTTTCTTTCTTTCTTTCTTTCTTTCTTTCTTTCTTTCTTTCTTTCTTTCTTTCTTTCTTTTTTTGCATGTGCCTGTCCAGTTTCCCCAACACCATTTATTGAAGAGACTATCTTGACTCCATTGTATGCTCTTGTATCCTTTGTCAAATATTAATTGAGGGTAAAGGCTTGGGTCAATTTCTGGGGTTTCTGCTTTGTTCCATTGATCTATATGCCTGTTCTTGTGCCAGTACCAGGCTGTTTTGATTACAGTGATTTTGTAGTATAATTTGCTATCTGGTATTGTGATTCCTCCAACTTTGTTCTTCTTTCTCAAGATTGCTGCATCTATTTATGGCTTTTTTGGTTCTATATAAGTTTTTGGAGTATTTTTCTAGATCTGTGAAATATGCTATTGGCATTTTAATAGGGATTGCATTGAATCTGTAAATTGCCTTGAGTAGTATAGACATATTAATGATATTAATTCTACCAATCCATGAACACCTTATATTCTTCCACTTGTTTATATCTTCCTCTACCTCTTTTTCAATGTCAACTTGCTGGATAGAGTAATCTTGGATCCAGTCCCTTGCTTTTCAGTACTTTCTATACTTCATGTCAGTCCCTTCTGGCCTGAAGTATTTCTATTGAGAAACCAGCTGACAGTCTATTGAAACCTTCCTTGTAGGTAACCTTCTTTCTCTCTTGCAGCATTTAAAATTCTTTCTTTGTCTTTAATGCTTGCCATTTTAATTATGATGTATCCAGGTGTGGGTCTTTTGGGTTCATCTTGATTGGGACTCTCTGTGTTTTCCTGAATTTGAATGACTTTTTCCTTCACTAGGTTAGGGAAGTTTTATGTCATTATTTCTTCAGACAGGTTCTCTGTTTTTTGCTCAGATTATTCTCCTTCTGGAACCCCAATTATGTGGATATTATTACGTTTCATGTTGTCCCAAAGCTCCCTTAAACTCTCCTCCTGCTTATTAACTTTTTTCCCAATTGCTGCTCTGAATGGGTATTTTTTTCTACCTTGTGTTCTAATTTGCTGATTTGGTCCTCCACTTCTTCTAGTCTACTGTTGATTCCTTACAGGTTTTTTTTTTTTTTTTTTAATTTCAGCTATGTCATTCTTCATTTCTGCTTGATTGTTTTTCATGGTTTATACCTCTTTTTTATGACAGTGTAGTTCTCATTAAGTTACAGAATGTTATCATTAAGTTGCTTGCAGTTCTCACTAAGTTGTTTGAGCACCCTTATAACCACTACTTTGTATTCTTTATCTGGCACATTGCTTGTCTCCATTTCATTTAGTTCCTTTTCTAGGGATTCCTCCTTTTATTTCATTTGGGGGTTGTTTCTTTGTCTCCAGATTTTTGCCGTCCCTTTGTATTTGCTGTGCTTCCCAACCTTTGTGGAGTGGTCTTGTGTAGTAGGTGTTTGCAAGACCCAGTGGTGTAGCCTCTTAAATCTCCTGACCCGGGTGCTCTAGGAATGCCCCTTTTTTATTTATTTGGGTTTTCCTGTAATTGGATCTTGAATGTTGTTATCCCATTCATGAATAAAATCCCCTCTCTGGTTGGCTGATTGTGAGGCTCATCCATGACTACACTATGCAAGCTGTTTGGAGGTGCTGATAAAACAGAACAAAACAAAACAAAACAAAATAAATAAAACAAAAACATACAGAAGACCCCTACAACAACATCAAAGGCAACCACGAAAGTCCAGCCAGTGTGCTCAGTGGTTGAGCATTGACCTATGAGCCAGGAGGTTATGGTTCAATTCCCAGTCAGGGCACATGCCCTGGTTGTTTGCTCATCCCTGGTAGGGGGTGTGTGAGAGGCAACTGGTTGATGTTTTGCTCTCACATTGATGTTTTTCTCTCTCCTCCTTCTCTCTCTAAAAATCAATTTTAATAAAAAAAAAATGCAACTTTAGGGGAGAGTTCAAATGGTGGTGTAGGAAAACTGTGAACTTACCTCCTCCCATGATACAACAAATATACAGCTACATATAGAATAATTTTCCTCTGAAAAGGACCTGAGAGCTAACTGAACAACGGCACAACAAAAGATAAAAGAGATTCATGGAAACAGGTACTGTCTCACAAGGTACAGTATCCCATAAGTAGAAAACAGAACTCTCCCTCAAGGAAGGAAGGTACTGTGCCCCACATTAGCCATACCAACCTTTGAGTTCGGCACTGGGAGGACAAATCCCCAAAATGTCTGGTTTTGAAAATCAATGGGGATTAAGTCCAAGAGAACCATAGAACTGTAAGGAGAACCCACTCTTAAAGGGCTCATATGTCATTCACCATCATATCCAGTGCAAAAGCAAGTTTGAAAAGCACCTAGACCAGGGGTGGGCAAACTTTTTGACTCGAGGGCCACAATGGGTTCTTAAACTGGACCGGAGGGCCGGAACAAAAGCATGGATGGAGTGTTTGTGTGAACTAATATAAATTCAAAGTAAAGGAGCAGAGGGGAGAGCAAGAGAACCCCCCGCTCTTTCGGCTCCACGGGCCGGATAGAACAGCCGAACGGGCCGGATCCGGCCCGCGGGCCGTAGTTTGCCCACGGCTGACCTAGACCATAAGTGAGGGAAAACCACTTACTAAACTTAAAGTGGCTGCTGGAGAGTCAGGAACCTGCTGGGACTTTTTCTGGGGACAGACGTGCTGATATGCACTATATTCACAATATAATTCTAATTTTTGAGTGACAGATCTGGTGGGGCCAAATTTGATGCCCTCTCTCTAGCCTGTTAGCACCAGTGTGCATGATATTCCCAACCAGCTCTGTAACAGATCTGGGCTAGCAATCCCCATTCTGCCCACCCTGTACCACAACCAGTCCAGGAAAGCAATTCGAGCCTTGTGTACCTCATACAGCAGCTTCACTGCAACTGAAGCCTAGGCAAGGGCCCTGTGCCCCACTTTCCCTACAACAGATTTGCTGTAGCTGAGCTAGGCAAGACCCTCAAACCAGCTCACTCTGTGCAGCAAATGGGCTGTGGCCAAGCACTTCATGCCCAGCCTACCCCAAGCAATATATGTGCTGCAATTAGGCCAGCAAATGTGCTGAGCCCCTCTCCTCCCACAATACAACTGTGGCAAAGTCACAGCTGGCAGTTGCATGTAGACTACACAAGGGACAATCCTTGAATTTCGGGCTCTGGTGGCCAGGGGAAACTGCACTTCTGGGCCCAACAGATCACCTCCTACATGAGACCAATTACTTGTAAGGTGATTGAATAAAAAACCTCCCGACAAACAAAAGTCTAGGGTCAGATGGCTTCACTGGTAAATTCAAAGAAGCTTTAATACCTATAGTGATCAAACTCTTCCAGAAAATTAAAGAGAAGGGAACACTTCCAAATACATTTTATAGGGCCAGGATTACCAATAACAAAGTCAGTCAAGTACATCACAGCCCTGGCCAGTGTGGCTCAGTTGGTTGGAGCATCATCTTGTGCAATGAAGGGTTGCAGGTTCAATTCCTGGTCAAGGCATATACTTGGGTTGCAGGTTTGATCCCCAGTTGGGGCACATATTAGTAAGGGAAGGTAACCAATTGATGTTTTTCTCTCTCTTCCTCTCCATGCCTCTCTTTCTAATCAGTAAAAACTTGTCCTTGGGTGAGAATTAAATTAAAAAAAAAAAAACACCACGAAAAAAGAAATTTACAGGCCAATATCTCTGATGAACATAGATGCAAAAATCCTCAACAAAATATTAGCAAACTAAATTCAAGAATATATTAAAAGAATCATATATTAAAATCAAGTGGGATCTATTTGAGGGATGTAAGAATGGTTCAATATCTGCAAATCAATCAACAAGACACATAACATTAACAAAGATAAAAATCATGATTATCTCAATAGATGCAGGAAAAGCACTTGATAAAATTCAATATCCATTTATGATAAAAACTCTCAACAGAGTTGGTATAGGGGGAATATACCTCAACATAATTGAGACCATATGTAATAAACCCACAGCTGACATTGTATTAATGGAGAGTAGCTAAAATCTTTTCCTCTAAGATCAGAAATACTAAGACAAGGATACCCACTCTTACTACTTTTATACAACATAGTATTAAAAACCCTAACCACAGCAATTAAGCAAGAAAAAGAAATAAAGGCATCAATATCAGGACAGAAAAAAGTAAAACTATTTGCAGATGAAAACCTTAAAGATTTCACCAAAAAACTGTTAGAACTAATAAATGAATTCAGTAGCTTTAGGATATAAAAAAGATACAGAAATCTGTGGAATTTCTATACATTGATAACAAACGATCAGAAAGAGATCTTAAAAACAATTGCACTTATAATTGCATCAAAAAGAATGAAATACTGAGGGACAAATTTTACCAAAGATGTGAAAAATCTATGTAATGAAAACTATAAGACACCAGTGAAAGGGATGGAATACAGACTGTGGAAATAAGTATGAAATTACCTCAAAAAATTAAAAATTCCACTTCTGGGAATATATCTAAAGAAACCTGAAACACTAATTCGAGAGCATATATGCACCCCTATGTTCATCGTAGTGTTATTTACAATAGCCAAGATTTGGAAGCAGCCCAAATGCCCATCAGTAGATGAGTAGATAAAAAAGCTATGGTACAAAAAAAAAAAAAAAAAAAAAGCCATGGTACATTTACACATGGAATATTACTCAGCTGTAAAAAAGAAGGAAATATTTCCCTTTGCAACAGCATGGATAGACTTGGACAACATCATACTAAGTGAAAAAAGCCAATCAGAAAGACAAGTACCATGTGATTTCACTCATATGTGAAATCTAATAAACAAAATGAACTAAGAAGCACAATAGAGACAGACTCATAGATAGAGAACAGAGTGACAGCCATCATAGGGGAGGAGCTTGCAGGGCTGGGTGAAAAAGATGAAGGGATTAAGCAAAAACCCCACACACATTTCATAGGCACAGCCATTAACAGAGGGAAAGGTGGGTGGGGGGAGGGAGAAGAGGGTAAAAAGAGGATAAATGTAGAGGGCCGCCTGGGAAGGCACATGGGCATTTCTTTAATTGTTGTCAGCTGAGCCCGAGGTGACTGGCAGAGCTGCGTCTCGGTTACACCCTCCCCAAGAAGGCGCAGGTGGCGGGGTGGCGGGGGGGGGGGGGGGGGGGGACGTTATCAGTACTGACTTTTTACCTTTGTCCAGGTGCTGGGGAGTGGACTTTGATATGTAAATCCAGGCAAGCACCAGGAATGCTAGGGCCTACTCAAGAATGCAAATAAGCTCCTTTGATCCTAAGTTTTGGTGATACTTCCTGGTATTTGGGGGTATAAAGTAAATGTGCTGTGTGGGCTCCGGGGTCCCTGCCTCTCCATGAGAGAAGATGGCGTCCCACCTGGCTCCCAGCTTTGTTTCTATCTTTCTATCTGGTCTCTTTCTTTCTTTTATTTCTTAATCCCCAGCTCCTCCACTCAGAATCGGACCCGTTCCTTTTCTGTGCTGACGCGGAAAAGAGAGAACACCTCTGCAGATAAATAGTTATGGAATGAGACATGATGTGGTGGTGAACACACAATCCTATATAATAAAAGACTAATATGCAAATCGACCGAACAGTAGAATGGCCAGTCGGCTATGATGTGCACTGACCATCAGGGGGCAGATGCTCAATGCAGGAGCTGCCCCCTGGTGGTCAGTGGGCTCCCACAGTGGGAGCACTGCTCAGCCAGAAACTGGGCTCATGACTGGCAATCACAGTGGCGGTGGTGGGACCCTCTCCTGTCTCCGCAGCAGCACTAAGGATGTCCCCCAAGGACTCCCAGACTGTGAGAGGGTGCAGGCTGGGCTGAGGGACCCCTCCCCCCCCAGTGCACGAATTTCATGCACCGGGCATCTAGTATAATATACACATGATATATTAACATTGTAAACCTGAAAAATATATAATTTAAAATTTTATGAACTGATGTCATCCCAATAAATTCAATTAAAAAATAAAATAAAATTGATCTGAAAAATATGAATAATAAAATGACAATAAATACATACTTACCAACAATTACTTTAAATGCAAGTGGATTAAATGTTCCAATCTAAAAACACAGGGTAGCTGAATTATAACAAAACAAGATCCTTACGTATGCTGTCTACAAGAGACTCACTTCAGATCAAAACACACACATGCAAACTGAAAGTAAAGGGATGGAAAAAATATTTCATGAAAATCAAAATTAAAAAAAGCAGGAGGAGTAATACTATTTTGTCTGGTAGCCATAGTACCAGACAAAATATACTTTGGAAAAGAGGTTTTAACAACAGCCAAAGAAGGACCCAGCAATTCCACTTCTGGGTATTTATCCAAACAGACCCCAAACACAAAATTGAAAAGATATGCATCCATATGTTCATTGCAGTATCATTTATAATAACCAAGATATAAACATAACCTTAGTGTCCATCAATAAATGAATGGATCAAGATGTGGTATATATATACAATGGAATATGACTCAGCCATAAAAAAATAATGAAATCTTGCCATCTGCAACAACATGGATGGACCTAGAGGATGTTGTGCTGAGTGAAGTCAGAGAAAGACAAATGCCATAAGATTTCACTTATAAGTGGAATCTGAAAAACTAAATAAATAAGCAGAACAGAAATAGAGATGTAGATATAGACAGCATTTTGATGGTTTCCAGGTGGGGTGGGGTTTGAGGGACTGGGTGATAAAGGTGAAGGGATTAGATTTACAAATTGGTAGTTAGAGAATAGTCATGGGGATGTAAAGTATAGCATAGGCAATAATATTGTAATAACTATGTATGGTGTCAGATGAGTACTTGTAAGTTATATAAATGTCTAATTGCTAAGTTGTACACCTGAAACTGATATAATATTGTATGTGACCTGTAATTGAAAAATTAAAAATTATTATAAAATCAAGTAGATATCTTGCAGACAGCATATATTTAGGCCATATTTTTGGTCCACTTTGGCAATCTGTTTTTTAATTGGTGTATTTAACATTGATATGGGCCTGTGGTTTTGATGAAGCTCTGGCAGATCTCAATAGCAAATAGTCCTACTTGGATATGTTTTTTTTTTAAATTTAATAAATCGTTATTGTTCAGATTATTACAATTGTTCCTCTTTTTCCCCCATAGCTCCCCTCCACCCAGTTCCCACCCCACCCTCTGCCCTTACCCCCCCCACTGTCCTCATCCATAGGTGTATGATTTTTGTCCAGTCTCTTCCTGCACCCCCACACCCCTTTTCTCCCGAGATTTGTTAGTCCACTCCCTTTCTATGCCCCTGATTCTATTATATTCACCAATTTATTCTGTTCATCAGATTTTTTATTCACTTGATTTTTAGATTCACTTGTTGATAGATATGTATTTGTTGTTCATAATTTTTATCTTTACTTTTTTCTTCTTCTTCCTCTTCTTAAAGAATACCTTTCAGCATTTTATATAATACTGGTTTGGCAGTGATGGACTCCTTTAGCTTTTTCTTATCTGTGAAGCTCTTTATCTGCCCTTCAATTCTGAATGATAGCTTTGCTGGGTAGAGTAATCTTGGTTGTAGGTTCTTGCTGTTCATCACTTTGAATATTTCTTGCCACTCCCTTCTGGCCTGCATAGTTTCTGTTGAGAAATCAGCTGACAATTGTATGGGTGCGCCCTTGCAGGTAATTAACTGTTTTTCTCTTGCTGCTTTTAATATTCTCTCTTTGTCTTTTGCTCTTGGCATTTTAATGATGATGTGTCTTGGTGTGGTCCTCTTTGGATTCCTTTTGTTTGGGGTTCTGTGCGCTTCCTGGACTTGTAAGTCTATTTCTTTCACCAGGTGGGGAAAGTTTTCTGTCATTATTTCTTCAAATAGGTTTGCACCCCCATAATTTGGATGTTGGTATGCTTGAAGTTGTTCCAGAGGCTCTTACACTACCTTCATATTTTTGGATTCTTTTTTCTTTTCCAGTTGAGTGTTTTTTGCTTCTTTGTATTTCAAATCTTTGACTTGATTCTTGCGATCCTCTAGTTTGCTGTTAGATCTCTGTATAATATTCTTTATTTCAGTCAGTGTATGCTTAATTTCTAGTTGGTCCTTTTTCATATCCTTGAGGTTCTTGCTAAATTTATCAGCCTTTTTCTAGAAAATTCTTGAAAAAACTTATAACCGTGGTTTTGAACTCTATATCCAGTTGTTTGCTTTCCTCCATTTCTTTCATTTGTGATCTATATCTTTGTCTCCACATTTTGGCTGCTTCCCTGAGTTGATAGAGTGGCTTTGTGTGCTAGGTGTCCTATAGGGCCCAGTGGCTCAGCCTCCCCAGTTAACCTGAGGTGGACACTCTTGGTGCACCCCTTTGTGGACTGTGTGTACAGCCTTGTTGTAGTTAAGCCTTGATTGTTGTTGGTATCACTGGGAGGAATTGACCTCCAGGCCAATTGGCTTTGAGGATCAGCTGTGTCTATGCTGGGAGAACTTCTGTGCTGGAGTCACCCTTATGACACAAGACTTGCAAAAGCCTCTGTGCTCAGCTTGGATGGGGCAGAGTCTCAGGGCGGAGCAGACAGCAATGGCTTCCCGTCAGCCCTGCCCTAATAGGCCCCTGTGTCTCAGTGTCCCACGGTAATCACTGTAAGCACCTCTGAGAGAAAGCTGCCCTCGAGTTCCACCCGGTGCCAGACAGTCCAGTTTCTCCCCGAATGAGTCTGGGTCCTCAGAGTCTCGCCCAGAACTGGAGTTCAGCGCAGTCGAGAGCTTTTGTCTCCCTCCCGCTTGAGAAAACCAGCCGCGCACTCAGTTGCCAGTCCTCTCCGCGTGCGCGTCTCAGTACCTCTGCCTCCTGCAGCTCCTCTGAGTCTCAGTGTGCTTTTCTCTTTCCTTATAGTTGTAGAATTTCCACTCAGCCAGCCTTCCTGTGGTTCTAGATGATGTCCGTTTTGTCTTTTAGTTGTAGCTTTGAAATTGCTGTGCGAGGCAGCAGTTTAGGTGTTTACCTATGCCACCATCTTGGTTTCTCTGGATATGTTTTAATAATAGGTGAGATAGGCAAATAGTACATCTAGTAAAGTGTCTAAGATGTAATAAGCACTCAATAAACATTAGGCATCACTGTTAGGATTATGATTTTCACTTGCCAGCTTCAACATTTATTTACTCTTTGAATGTCCTTTCATGGTGTCTTAGTGTGACTAAAGAGATTGCTGTCTATTTGCCCATCTTGTTCGATTCATATATTGTGGCTTACAAATTCTGTTTCAAATCACATCAAAGTGAGTATTCATTTAGCTGACAGCCTATAACAGCATCATTTCCACATAAAACAAACGAATTTATAGTCATTGCCAATAGCTCTTTTTTGAAGGACAGGCCATTTTCCTTCAAAGAACAGTGACTAATTCAGCTCATCCACCTGCAGCAGCAAATACTAAAAAGGGCTTCATTGTGTGCAGCCCTTCAGTCTCTTACAGCACATTTCTGAATTTCCTGAGCGTAGACTAGATTTCCAGAGGCCACTTAATCTACCCTTTTGCCTCCTACACTATTTTGAGGGATCTCTAACTAAAAATAGGGCTTGTTTTCCCTTGGCAATGGGAAAGCAGAAGAGGTGAATTTGGCAGTATCTGTTTCAGGATTCTATGGACATCATTATTTTTAAAAAATATTTTTATTAATTTCATAGAGGAAGGGAGAGGAGTAAGAGATAGAAACTTCAATGATGACAGAGAATCATTGATCGGCTGCCTCCTGCACACCCCACACTGGAGATTGAGCCCACAACCTGAGCATGTGCCCTGACCGGGAATCGAATCGTGACTTCCTGGTTCATAGGTCGACAATCACTGAGCCATGCCGGCCGGGTAGGATTCTGTGGACATTAGAAAGGGGGCCCTGCCTGAAAAAGTGACTTGTCAGTGCCTCATGGGGACAAAGTCTGCAGCTACAATTACAGGACATGTTTAGGAAGCATAGGGTGGGACTTTCCCTTCCTTACATGTACTGCTGAGAGGAGGTGTGTATTAAGATGCAGTTGAGACAGAAAGTTTGTCAGCATAATACCCAAAGGAGTTTTGCTATAAGCCTTTCAGTGTAGAAGGAAAACATTCAGTGCTCCTCTTCCCGATGCTGTACTGTGAAGAAAGAATTTGAGAGCCATATTCAACATGACCTCCAGACCTTGCTGAGGGGGTAGAAAAGACCCAGGAGAATGTAGAGGAAGGAGGGATTGAGAGCAAGGTCAGAGAGATAGGGACTTCCAACCACTAAGCCCTCTGGAATGGATGTCAATTAGATCAGATGAGACAAATGTTGAACCATGTCCTGGACTGTGTGGTCGTTCTATTCCCAGGGCATTTCCTTTCTAGTAGCAGACCTGTTCTCTTTACCAGACATTGTGGACATTACTGAGTAGCTTCCAGGACATTCCTCTTCTCTTTATAGGCCAAACCTAGACTGAAGCATGTGAGCCAATCCACAGAGCAGGAGCCACAAGAAAGGGAGAGACTGGAGTTGTCCAAGGGAGATTTATGCCCTTTCTCACGCGCCCTGTAGTCTTTTCAGCAAACTGCCGCTTAAGCATGGCTGCCCCTAGCCGTGGACTCAGGGGCTGCGCCCCATTTTTGAGAAAGGTCTAGCCTTCAATTGGTTGTGCAGTTGGCGGAGGTGGGGTGGGGGGTGGGGAGGAGATGACACAGACTACTGATCCCCTGCATTTTGGCCCATGGGAAGAATGTAGAAAGTGAACTTGTTTCCTGTCATTGGTTTGCCAGAAATGGGTTCTAGTCTGAGTTGTGCTTAATCTTTTTGTTATGTTCTTCTGTTTGTCTCAAACTCATGTATCTTCATTTTTCCCCTTCTTTATTTCTCTATAAATTGACAAGATTTTTGCCACTTCCTTCCCCTAGTCCTCTGCACAACTAGTCAATAGTTTTGTATCTTTTATGTACCAATTTCTGCAAGCTAGTTATTATTTATGGAGACTATATTAACAGATAGATAAAAATCACAGTGGTCAGTTTGTTAAGTTCATCATAAGAACAGGTGACATCTTTTTGCCCGAGTTTCATAGTTTAGTAATATGCTAATATTTCAGCTTTGGAGTGTCTAAGGTGGTCTCCCATACCTGTTTTCATAGATTTTTTTTATTCATCGACCTCTCTGAAGAAGGCATTTTTAGGATCCCCATTTTACAGATACACAAATGATGGCACAGAGAAATCATCAGCTTGTTCCTGGTGGGGAGCAAGGCCTGTGACCCTATGTCTCATGCTCATGATGTTCCTGTAGAACACACTCCCAAGGAGGACAGAGTCCCCTTGTCCCGAGGAGACATATTCCATTTGTGTTGGTTAAACACGGATATTCCAAACAGCTGTCGTTTTCTGCAGAGGTGGTCCAGATGTTGACTTTGAAAGTTTTGGGCCACCTTGGGGGTGGCAGGGTGGGATCCAAGGCAGACTTGTCTCCTTTGAGGAAGCAGGAACTTCAGCGTGTGCTGTGCTGCATGTCTGCACAACCGTGGGGCTCGTCAGACCATCAGGTTCCCAGGACTCCTGGCAGAGTTGCGCTTCACATTTCCCAGAGAACATGCTGCCGTGAGAGGAAGGAATAGGGGCTTTTTCTGCAACTGCTTAGCTGTTAAGAAGCACGAAGCCATCTCTCTAAGACAGCGGCAGTCGTCATTGCACAGCAGGCCTTCCTGACTACAAGTGCCCCTGCTCCAGTTCGCACAGCTGCTGTGCCCCGTCATGCTGGGCAGTGCTGCCCAGAGAAGCCACAGGCTCAAACGAAAGGCCTCACAGGAGCAGCGATATACTGTGCCCTCAGGATTTGTCCCCCGAGCACAGATCAGGCTGAGCAGGGTCAGAGGGGACCACGTTCTGCACCACATGAGCAAAGCCATGCCTTCCTATTACTGCTCCATGGACCGTGCAGGGATGGGCAATTGCACAGCTTTCTCTTGGTTTGTTAAGACATGAAAAAGGAAAATGCTAGTGTGACGAAGTAATTTTCTGGAGCCTGTGGAGGAGGTAGATGTCAGTGACTGGCTATCGGGTTGTTATTTATGGACTGTTGGCTGCCACCAGGGTCGTGGCACTTAATAAGTAGCTCACAGTGGCTCGGGAACCAGGCTGAACACTGGTATAAAGCACCATCCTGCAGTTACCCGGCTGGTGTGTGGGAGTTGAACTTGGCATCATTTGCTTGCCGGGTTGTTTTCTTTCCCTGGAAACAGGAAGTGGAACCTCAGGTTTCTCCCTAAGCCTCAGGCAATAGCGCTTGTGCAGGAAGTCCCTTCCTTGCCCTGCTGGGAAGACAGAGATGTATGTGTGTTCCCCAGCACTGGAAACAGTTCTGCTTTCAGCAGCAGCTGGGGCCTGGGGACCCCCTTCCCCTGCCTGGGGCTGGTCCTGGTGTAAATCATCACATCTTGGGGGTCACTCCTTTCCATACAGCCTTCTTTGTAAGTGGGAGAAAGCATCCATAGAACCTCAAACTAAACCCCCACGGGAACGGGGTGGGGTGGGGGGGGGAGGGGGCCGGTGTGTGTTCGCACAGAGACCTGCACTTGTCACAAACCAACCCGGAAAGTTGGTGACCTCGCAGATCCACAGATTTCTGCCAGCAGTGCTGCCCCCTCAGAAAGCTTCGGTTCGGTACCGGGCTGGTCTGTAATGCCTTCCTGTGCTGGTGATAGGACGAGGCCAGACATGGTCACAGTACAGCATTGCCATTCACCCTTTGTGGGCTGGGCAGGCTCCTTGAAATGCTTCATGAAGCAAGGCTCTGCCAGGGACCCCTCTGATTCCCAGCCTCAGCTGGAGGTGGATGCCTGGGCACCCCAGCAGTCACTGCATTTGTGACATCGTCGCTGCACCTCACCATCTCTTCTGGCATCCGAGGAGAGCACAGAGGCCAGGAGAAAAGCCACCAGTTGTCTCTGGAAATAGCCAGCCTGGTTTTCAGTTTTCCCTTTGGCTGTTTGCTAAAATAGCACCTTCAAAGTGTGTTAAGAACTCTGCCATAGCTTTGGTTGACAGGAGCATGAATACTGTTTTAAAATAAGAAGGCTGAGCTGGGAATCTGTATCAACGTCCTCCCAGCAACGTGATTCCCAGCAGTTCCAACAGCCCCGTTACTGAAATCACCTCACCTCTTTTCTATATTCTCCACTCCCTTCCTCCCTATATGAGTCTTTTTCTCTTTGGGAGTAATCTTCAAACACCTCAAGTTGTCAGGGTGCTTTTGAATTAGTTCTTTTTTTTTTTAAGGAAACTTTTAATTGAGCATCACATTCACACAGACAAGTGCCCATGTCCTGAGGGCTCAGCTTACAGCCTGTTCACAAAGTGACACATTGGTGTAGCAAGTAGCCCGACTGGGAACAGCACTGCACCCCCGGCGCTCCCTTGGGGCCCCGTCCAGTCACTACCATAAGGGTAGCCTCGACAACCTCTGTCCCTGTCCACTGGCTTTGCTTATTTTGGAATTTCCCTTCAATGGACTCATGCAGCAGCATGTCTCTCTGATTCACCCATGTTGCTGAGTGTGGAACAGCTGAAGAGCACTAACATGTGTGGTTTGCTTTGAAAGAACACTAAAAAAATAACAAGTAAAAGAGAGTTACTCTGGAATTTTAAAACTAACTTGAGTGTGGATGGGGATCGTAGAGCCTTGGCCTTTGAGCTGAGCTAAGCCAGAGGTGGAGGCTGAGTGAGACCCACCCACGCCTATTCCCTCCTACTCACTGGCACGAGGGTTAAATGGTGACAAATTGAATATTACCGGTTTGCTTAAGCGACCTTACATACCAACCTATGTACACCTTATTGAAAGACTGCTCAACTGAGTTTGGATTCAGAGTAAAGCGGATTGATTGAGAATCTGGTTCCAGGGGATGTAGGGTGAAAACCACTGATGAATCAACAACAGGCTAAAGGGGCCTCTATGCTTTTCATTCACTCACCTCTGTCCACAGACTCCGAACCAATGCCTTCATTTTATTTTCGTTGGCACATAGGATCACTGTATTATGGAGTCAAAGATTCAAGCAACGATTTTATAGAGTGTTCTTACATACACCACTGAGAAATAAAAGATGGGCAAGATACAGAGCCTATTAGGGGACTCCTACATAAAGCTGAGACACCAACATCATTCTCTGTGTGAGAGGAAAGAGAAATAACTGCCGTGTACAAAGGTAGTGAGAAACATGCCTGCCTCCATTAGGGACATGGGGAAGAAAGGAAAATAAAACCCCCAGAGGATTTGAATCTCAAAGTAGTCTTTTGATCAGTTAGAGAAAAGAATTTACAAAGAATTTACAAGCACGGAATTCATTTTGTTTTGTTAATTCTCACCCGAGGATATTTTTTCCCCATTGATTTTTAGAGAGAGTGGAAGGGAGGTGGGAAGGGGAAGAGAAAGACATCAATGTGAGAGAGACACATTGATTGACTGCCTACCACACGAGCGGGCCAGGGATCAAACCTGCAACCCAGGCACCTGCCCTTGACTGGGATTCAAACCTGCGACCCTCTGGTGCACATGCCGATGCTCTAAACACCTAGCCGCGCTGGCTAAAGCAGCAAAGGATTCATTTTAAAGCAGCCTCTATTTGGTAGTGCACCCGGTTCTGACAGAAGCAAATGCAGATCTCTCTGGGAAAAATAGGCTTCCATCCAGGCAACTTCAGTTGTGAGATGCCATTAATTGTTAAGATGCTTCAAAGTTCAGTGATCTTAAAATGTGAATTCATGACCTGTGGTAATAATACCTACTGCTTGGCCTGTGGTGGAGCTCAAAGTGGACACACACACACACTCTCTCACACACACACACACACACACACACACACACACACACTGCTTAGTACATAATAAGTTCAGGCATTTCTCGTCACAATTGAATAGTGTGTCCAACCTTTCTGTGTTTATGAACAGGTAACCTGAGACCACCAGTAACTGGCTAGAGAGCAAAAGACAAGTAATACAAATATTTTTAAAATAAAAGGAGAAGCCTGGAATGGGCTGGGAAGGCTTCATGAACAGCAGAGTTTTGTGCCTGGTTGTGAAAGACTGAACAAGTAAGGGGAGAAAATAGTCCAGGCGCTGGGATCACAATGAGCATAGGTTTGGAAGGGGTGCAGACATGGCCCACAGGGAGAGGAGGGGCTCGTCCACATGGTGAGTCTAAGGGGCTCAGGTACGAGAAGGGCTGCAGCAGGGCAGGTGTTGGGAATCCTTCGAGGAGCAGATTGATGGTCCCCGGGAAAGGAGAGCTTGCTGTCCACTGTCCCCTGAGCGGAGCGGTTACCTCTGATAAGGCAGCAAATATAGAAGGAGGGAGGCCGGGCGGGTGTTGAGCGTGACGTGATTTGGTGGGACAGTGTGCTGGGGGCTGGAGGGAGCAGGCCGGGGGACTCTACACTGAGCCACCTGGGGAGCAAAAAGAGCCCCTTCCCACCATGGGATGGGGAGGAGGAACGGCGCCTATGAATGACAGGAGAAAGGATGAGCAGGATTTCAGCCTGTGGATTCGATGGATAAAGAGAGATGGAGAAGAGGGAGGAATTAACAGTGAAGAGCCTTCCCCTTCTCCCAATGTGGGACCCTGAGTCCAGGGGATCAGAGGGAGGCTGCTTTTTGAAAACCTCTCTGGGCTGTGTCTCAGGTTGGCTTTCTTGTCTCCTGAACTACCTCTGAGTCCCTTTCTGCGTGTGGTCCTACTTTCTACCTCCCCTAA
The DNA here is from genome assembly GCF_963455305.1 of Plecotus auritus. Taxonomy (NCBI): domain Eukaryota; kingdom Metazoa; phylum Chordata; class Mammalia; order Chiroptera; family Vespertilionidae; genus Plecotus; species Plecotus auritus. Next base: position 96,291,789 of record NC_137771.1, read on the forward strand.
CCCCCACATGAATTCTTCATTTTCTCAATTTCTGAAAGTTTGCTTGGACCTCACTCACCCAGACAATACCTTGGTTGAGTCGTTGACAAAACTGTCACAGAGTCCCCCAAAGGAGGACTGGTTCCCTTTCTCTTTCCTCTTTGTCATCACTATTGGGTCCAGCCCCATGCTGGGACAGTCTGGGCTGGAGACTGGCAGGGACACACTCTGCAGCCAGAAAAACAGAAAGCCCAGGTCTCCCACTGGGTGCTGGCAGGACAATGCCACCACAGACAGCAGAACATGCTGTGCTTGCTTCTGCAGCGCTCCAAACTCACTCTCAGCACCCTACAAATAACCAGCGGCGAGACAAACAATGGAAAGTAACAGGAAACCGAAGCGATGGAAACTGAAGCACCAATAAACACCAGAAGGACACACAGCCTATCATAATTGGAAAAATGAATGTGTGCTATTAGCAAGTGTTGGGGAGAATAAAGGGGAATGGAATTTATAAAAAATGGGAGGGCACATCATACAAAAACTTGGGGAGAAACCTGTCAGTTTTTCTATAGGTGAATATGTGGGTGCTGTAGTAATTCATCTACATAAAATAAGTGGTAAGAACTTGTGCAAAATGTTTGTAACAGCAACAATGTGGCAAAAAGCTAACCCTCCTTCTGCAGGGGAGTGAATAAACTAGACCCGAGGTTGGCAAACTGCAGCTCGCGAGCCACATGCGGCTCTTTGACCCCTTTAGTGTGGCTCTTCCACAAAATACCATGGCCTGGGCGAGTCTATTTTTGAAGAAGTGGCGTTAGAAGAAGTTTAAGTTTAAAAAATTTGTCTCTCAAAAGAAATTTCAGTTGTACTGTTAATATTTGGCTCTGTTGACTAATGAGTTTGCCGACCACTGAACTAGACTATTGAGTCAATACAGCAGTAAAAATGTCTGAATTGGGTTTGTAGGAGTTTCAGTAGTGTAAGATTGAAAAGAAAAATAAAGGGCAAAAAAATACACTAGGTTAACATTTATGTACATTAAAAAAAAAACAGTAGATGTTTAATATGCGGTAAAAATACAAAATCAGACCTAGATCTATGGCTCACGCCTTCAACACAGTGTTGGCCTTGGCCTGTAGTGTGGTTGGGTGCATGTGACTCCAGGGTGGAGGCTTCTCCTCTCTGTCACACTTTATTTGTTTAAATGAAAGGGAGATCTGCGATTGCATTGTAAAGTACTAGCATATTTTTATTTTATTTTTTTTAATTTTTTTAATTTTTTAAAAATAAATCTTTATTCAGATTATTACAATTATTTCTCCTTTTTCCCCCCATAGCTCCCCTCCACCCGGTTCCCACCCCACCTTCTGCCCTTACCTCCCCCGTCACTGTTCTCATCCATAGGTGTATGATTTTTGTCCAGTCTCTTCCTGAACCCCTCATACCCCTTTTCCCCCTGAGAATTATCAGTCCACTCCCTTTCTATGCCCCTGATTCTATTATATTCACCAGATTATTCTGTTCCTCAGGTTTTTAATTCTCTTGATTTTTAGGTTCACTTGTTGATAGATATGTATTTGTTGTTCATAATTTTTATCTTTACTTTTTTCTTCTTCCTCTTCTTTAAGAATACCTTACAGCATTTCATATAATACTGGTTTGGTGGTGATGAACTCCTTCAGCTTTTTCTTATCTGTGAAGCTCTTTATCTGCCCTTCAATTCTGAATGATAGCTTTGCTGGGTAGAGTAATCTTGGTTGTAGGTTCTTGCTATTCATCACATTGAAAATTTCTTGCCACTCCCATCTGGCCTGCATAGTTTCTGTTGAGAAATCAGCTGACAGTCGTATGGGTGCTCCCTTGTAGGTAACTAACTGTTTTTCTCTTGCTGCTTTTAATATTCTCTCTTTGTCTTTTGCCCTTGGCATTTTAATTATGATGTGTCTTGGTGTGGTCCTCTTTGGATTCCTTTTGTTTGGGGTTCTGTGCGCTTCCTGGACTTGTAAGTCTATTTCTTTCACCAGGTGGGGGAAGTTTTCTGTCATTATTTCTTCAAATAGGTTTTCAGTATCTTGCTCTCTCTCTTCTTCTGGCACCCCCATAATTCTGATGTTGGTATGCTTGAAGTTGTCCCAGAGTCTTCTTACACTATCTTCAACTTTTTGGATTTTTTTTTTCTTTTTTTCTTTTTCGGTTGAGTGTTTTTTGCTTCTTCATATTTCAAATCTTTGACTTGATTCTTGTGTTCCTCTAGTCTGTTTTTGGGTCTCTGTATAATATTTTTTATTTCAGTCAGTGTATGTTTAATTTCTAGTTGGTCCTTTTTCATATCTTTGAGGGTCTCTTTATATTTATCGGCCTTTTCTAGGATATTCTTAAAAAGCCTTATAACCGTGGTTTTGAATTCTATATCCAGTCGTTTGTTTTCCTCCATTTCTTTCGTTTGTGATCTGTTTCTTTGACGCCGCATTTTCACTGCTTCCCTGAGTTGGTAGGGTAAATTTGTCTGCTAGGTTTCCTATATGGCCCAGTGGGTGGGCCTCCCCAGTTAACCTGAGGTGGACACTCTTGGTGCACCCCTTTGTGGACTGTGTGTACAGCCTTGTTGTAATGAAGTCTTGATTGTTGGTATCACTGGGAGGAATTGACCTCCAGGCCACTTGGCTGTAAGGATCAGCTGTGTCTATGCTGGGAGAAGTTCGGTGCTGGAGACAGCCTTATAGGATTAGACTTGCCAAATTGCAATAGCCTCTGTGCTCAGCTTGGATGGGGTGGAGTCTCAGGGCGGAGCAGACAGTCTTGGCTTCCCGTCAGCCTTGCCCTTGCGCGCACTCATAGACCTCTGCCTTCCCCAGCTCTCGAGTCTCCGCCCGAGTCCAAATTCCCCCTGCAAGAGCGTGGGTCCCCAGGGGCTCACCTGGAACCGGGGTTCAGTGCAGTCAGAACTGGGGCCCAGTGCAGTCAGGAGCCTCCGACTCCCTTCCACTAGGGAAAGCCTGTGGCAACCTCTGCAGCCTTTGTGCGCACTGGCACGCATGCTCCTTCAGACCTCTGCCTTCCCCGGCTCCCGAGTCTCTACCCGAGAGTCCAGACTCCCCCCGTAAGAGCGTGGGTCCCCAGAGGCTCGCCCGGAACTGGGGTTCAGTACAGTCAGAACTGAGGTTCAGTGCGGTCGGGGGCTTGCTTCCCCCTTCCGCCTGAGAAAGTCAGCCAGGCTCTCAGCTGCCCTTCCTCTCTGCACGCACAAAGACCCTTTGCCGTGCCTCCAATTCTCTGTGAGCTTTTCTCTTTCCTTCTAGTTGTAGAATTTTCACTCAGCCAGCTTTCCTGTGGTTCTGGATGGTGTCCGTTCTGTCTTTTAGTTGTAGTTTTGAAATTGTTGTGCGAGGCAGCAGTTTAGGTGCTTACCTATGCCGCCATCTTGGTTTCTCCAAGATAAATAAAAATCGCATATTTTTATTTTAGTGGTAAGTATATAGGTGTCTGTTATTTTCTGTTTGAAAAGTTTCATAATGTTCTTAAAAAATAAACAATAAAAAAACACAAGGAAATATATAAAATTGTTTATAGAAATGCATTGCAATATTCACAGCTGCTTGTGCCAGCATGGGAAGATTGTGGGATTCATTTCTCCCCTTGATTTTGCAGGTTTTGTGACTATAATGTGTTTATAATGAAAAAAATTGTAATTCTTTTAAAAGGAAAAAGATGATTATTTTAATTTTTAAATATATACTTATATATAAAAGAATAGTGAATAGCAAACTATGGTATAGTTCCTGAGGCCTGCATCTTTGTATCAACCTCTTATCAAACAGGGGCTCCTTTGTAAGGTGTGATTAATAGAACCCACTGGGGAGGGTTGGTGGCTGCCCGTCAGAGGGCTCCTGCCGTACAAAGAGCACAATGTTGCTAATTCTGACACCAATATTTCCGCAGGGCTGAATTGATGGGATCTTTCTGAATGTGTTATTTGTGTCACCGAATGAAAAAGATCTTGTTCACCAACCAGACTCTAAGCTGGAAAGGGATGGACAGATTTGTATTCAGGTTCTTATTGCTCAACTTAAAACCAGCAGCTTCACAGTAGCCAAAATGCACACATCGGTGATTTTGCTGAGTGAGGTCGTAGGTGTACAGGAGAAAGTGCAGAGATCGGCCCAGCCCTCTAGCTGCCAGGGTGAGTGCACCCTTTGAAATGTAAGTTCAGTTCCCCAAACCCCGAGTGCACAGATGCTGGGAGAATCGGCATCCCTCCTATGTGCGCAGGGAGGTGGGGTGTCACCTTTAGCTTCTTGTTCTGGAATCCTTTCCCCAGATTACTCGTGGTCACTGCATTGCTCCTCCTGAACTTTCGGGGAGTAGGACGGGAGGTACCTCTCTCCTCAAGACCTGAGGAGGTGGGTGTGCGAGGGGGTGACAGAGTTTCCTCAAAATGAACATATACCCCTGGTATTTAAGGTCCTTGTTATTAAAAAATCTCTCTGCTCGCCTTGCCATCTGGAAGTTCTGTCTCTTCCTTGAAGCAGAACCCTTCCTACCACTTTGTTTCTTTGCTCCTCTCCACCTACCTATTGCTTTATTTTTATTTTTTCCTGGTCTAGGGTCTCCTGGCCTTTCACTTTTGGGCTATTCTGAGGCAAAAATTTTTTGAGGGAGATAGAGTGAGAGAGATGTTGGAGAGAAACAGCTGCCTCCTTTATAAGCCCCGACCAGGGATCAAACCCGCAACCTGGGTATGTGCCCTGCCCAGAAATCGAACCTGCAACTTTTTTTTTTTTTTGGTTTAGGACATGCTCCAACCAACTGAGCCACTCCGCCAGGATGAGAAGATTTTTTAAACAGAATAATTTTGTTCTTATAGTATCACTGCCACCTCTCTTGGCTTTGCCCCAACAGCTATTTTTTTTCACAGAAAAACAATACCCCAAAGGGTTCATCAAAAAGGGTTTCCACACTAAGTGAAATTCTGTCTGCAGAAGTTAAATTGTCTCCACCCCCTTCCCACAGTCTTGCCACTGGCGTCATCCCTTGATAATATAGTTTGGGAATCAGGACATAATACAGAACAAAATTGAACCATATTATGCTAAGTGTCAAAACTAAGCCATTATATGACCTAGTAAGAGATTATTTCAATTACAGTAAAACCTCGATATAATGGACTAATTTAAGCAAGGAAGTGTCCATTAAAGCTGAAAATCCATTATATAATAAAGTATGTTTTCCAAATGTGTATGTTAAAAAATTGACAAATTCGTTAATTTATTTATGTAGACACATTTATATAATTAAACTTAAGTATGTATGAAAAGTTTAATTTCACAGAAAAGTTTTCTATATGTATTACTGTAATTTTTTTTTTTTTTTGTTAATCCTCATCCCATTGAATTTTTTAGAGAGAATGGAAGGGAGGGAGTGAGACACAGAGAGAGAAACATTGATGTGAGAGAGACACATGATTGGTTGCCTCCCCAACCCACCCCAACTGGGCCAGGGATCTAGCCTGCAACAGAGCTATGCGCCCTTTTTAAAAAATATATATATATATTTATTGATTTTAGAGAGGAAGGGAGAGGGAGAGAGAGATAGAAACATCAATGATGAGAGGGAATCATTGATGGGCTGCCTCCTGCACGCCCCCCACTGGGGATCGAGCCCGCAACCCAGGCATGTGCCCTTGGTTGGAATCAAACCCTGGACCTTTCAGACCACAGGCCGATGCTCTATCTACTGAACCAAACCAGCTAGGGCTAGAGCTATGTTCCCTTGACCGGAAACAAACCAGGACCCTTCAGTCGAGGGTCGATGCTCTTAACCACTGAGCCAAACCAGCCAGGGCAGTGTTATTGCAATTTTACATTTACACTGAGTAGGTCTAGTAAATGAGTGCATTCACCAGTCCCCCTGAGTGAACGAATGCATACAGGTGGGGTGTGACTTAGCACAAGTGGAACATGGGCCAGCACCTGTTAAAATTGCCGCAGAAAGCCACACCACAGGACAACAGACCTAGATTTTGTTCATTGCATCCATGTGGTATCTTTTATTTTATTTTTAAATATATTTTTATTGAGTTCAGAGAGGAGGGGAGAGGGATAAGGAAAGAGAGACAGAAGTATCAATGATGAGAGAGAATCATTGATGGGCTGCCTCCTGCACGCCCCCTTCTTGGGATGGAGCCCAGAACCTGGGCATGTGCCCTGAGTGGAAATAGAACTGTGATCTCCTGGTTCATAGGTTGATGCTCAACCACAGAGCCACACCGGTCAGGCTGCTCACATGGTGTCTTTTAGCATGTCTCTGTCTTCTGGATTTCTAGTTGTTAGATATTAGGCTCAATTTTTCTTTTTTTTTGTCAAGAATACTTCACATATGGTGATGTGTACCTCAACTGAGGACCATAGAATGCCTGATTATTCATGATCATTGAGCAGATTGTTTCATTTGAGATTGCAAAATGGTAATTTTCTTATTTTCAAATAATGTGGCTTTCATTTTGTTTGCTGGAATGTTTCTATAAAGAAAAATTTTCTGTCATCAACTATTTGATGATCTAAATTACAGTTCATACAGGAAAAACCAGATAAATGCTTCATTATTTTCCCTTATTGACCAGTTTTCAAATATTAAGTTCGTTTCCTAGTATATACCAATCAGCAAATTGTTGTAATTGTTGCTATTGTTTCTGGAAACATAGAGATGTGTTCAGTCTGTCACGGTTTTTATTTTCACCAGTGCTCAGATGGCCACATCTTCAGCACATGGCAGCCATACAGCTGTAGCATCAATGATGCCTTTCACTGTGGAATTTACATTTCTAGCTGGGGGACTGTCAATAAACCATGAACAAAATGAGTAAAGCAGATGGTGTTCAAAGATGATGGCACTACGGCATGCTGTGGGAAACAGAAAGCGCTGAGGCAGGCAAGAAGATTGTGTATGTGGTGGGTTGCAATGCTCCACAGAAGGGGCAGTGGTGTCATTTAGCAAAGACCCGAAGGAGGTGAGGGGGTTCGCTATGGGAAAATTCGGGAGATGAATGTTCAGGTCAAGGAAATGATGAATCAGACTCTAAGTGTGCCTGCTTTGAGCGTTACTTAAAATGGCGTCATACTGTGTGTCACTGTGGTTCATTTTTAAAACTCAACATTGGTCCGGCCGGCATGGCTCAGTGGTTGAGCGTCGACTTATGAACCAGGAGGTCACGGTACGATTCCCGGTCAAGGGCAAATGCCCAGGTTGAGGGCTCAATCCCCAGTGGGGGATGTACAGGAGGCAGCCAATCAATGATTCTCTCTCATCATTGATGTTTCTATCTCTCTCTCCCTTCCTCTCTGGAATCAATAAAAATATATATAAAAAAACAAAACAAAAAACCCCTCAACATTGTGTTTTTATTTTATTATTATTTTTAAAAAAATATATTTTTATTGATTTTAGAGAGGAAGGAAGAGGGAGAGAGAGATAGAAACATCCATGATGAGAGGGAATCATGGATTGGCTGCCTCCTGCAAGTCCCCCACTGGGGATCGAGCCCACAACCTGGGCATGTGCCCTTGACTGGAATCAAACCTGGGACCTTTCAGTTTGCAGGAAGATGCTCTATCCACTGAGCCAAACCGGCGAGGACCAACATTGTGTTTTTAAAATCCACTCCTATTTTGAGGGTGTATCTGTGACTTACCCACTGAACCAAACCAGATAGGGCTGTATCTGTGATTTATTGATTCTCACTGTGGTATAACTTTCCATTATATAAATATAACACAATTTAATTTAATAGAATGTTAACCAGGTTTCTATTTTTTCGCTATTATATGTAATGCTGCTATGAACATCTTTTTTAATGGGGCACATGAGGGAGAGAGTCTCTGGGACAGTGCACTGAGCTTTCTTCATATTGTGGTACATGTAGAAAATGATCATCATGTCACACCTGGGGTAAAATGAGGTGATGTGGGACTATCTATAGGGATTTGGTAAAAAAAGTTCATTACATTTTCCATATATTATGTAATTAAAATACATAATTATCTTTCTCTTCTCTTCTTCTAAATGTTTCCTTTCTTTTTTCATACTCTACTTATCATCACCAAAAAAAAAAAAAAAAAATTTCCATTCTCAGAATATCTGGTCACATGTAGAATGTAGGTACAAAGTGATCTAAACTAGAGTTTCTTTTTCTTTTTTTTTTTTTAATATATTTTATTGATATTTCACAGAGAGGAAGGGAGAGGGATAGAGAGCTAGAAACATCGATGAGAGAGAAACATCGATCAGCTGCCTCCTGCACACCTCCCACTGAGGATGTGCCCGCAACCAAGGTACATGCCCTTGACCGGAATCGAACCCGGGACCTTTCAGTCCGCAGGCCGACGCTCTATCCACTGAGCCAAACCGGTTTTGGCTAAACTAGAGTTTCTTAAAACGTAGTCTGTGGGTATGCATTTCATGTTCACTAGCTGAAAGGAAATGAATGGACGTAGACCTGTTCATGCCAACTGTTAAGTGGCATCACAGTTTCAAGGATGAACAAAGCTCTAGCATAGTTCCTCCCAATGAAGGAACAGCGAGGAGAGAGTTGAGTCATCGTGCATGACATACATCTGTAGCAGATGCTGTGGCAACTTACACATGTTGGAAGTAGCGGTTGGTTTCAGCAAAACAATGCCATTTGTCTGTCACCTTAAATTAATTTTGACAACTAAATTTCATTGGCTTTGTAACTTTGTCCTTAATTTAAAAATAGGTTTTAGTTTTTTTAAAAAATAAATATTTTTGTTCAGATTATTAAATAGCTCCCCTCCACCCGGTTCCCCCCTCATGCCCTTACCCACCTTTCCCCCCACCCACTGTCCTTATCCATAGGTGTATGATTTTTGTCCAGTCTCTTCCCGCACCCCCACACCCCTTTCCCCCCGAGGATTGTCAGTCCACTCCCTTTCTATGCCCCTGATTCTATTCTATTCACCAGTTTATTCTGTTCATCAGATTTTTTATTCACTTGATTTTTAGATTCACTTGTTGATAGATATGTATTTGTTGTTCATAATTTTTATCTTTACCTTTTTCTTCTTCTTCCTCTTCTTAAAGAATACCTTTCAGCATTTCATATAATACTGGTTTGGTGGTGATGAACTCCTTTAGCTTTTTCTTATCTGTGAAGCTCTTTATCTGCCCTTCAATTCTGAATGATAGCTTTGCTGGGTAGAGTAATCTTGGTTGTAGGTTCTTGCTATTCATCACTTTGAATATTTCTTGCCACTCTCTTCTGGCCTGCATAGTTTCTGTTGAGAAATCAGCTGACAATCGTATGGGTACTCCCTTGTAGGTAACTGTTTTTCTCTTGCTGCTTTTAATATTCTCTCTTTGTCTTTTGCTCTTGGCATTTTAATTATGATGTGTCTTGGTGTGGTCCTCTTTGGATTCCTTTTGTTTGGGGTTCTGTGCGCTTCCTGGACTTGTAAGTCTATCTCTTTCACCAGGTGGGGGAAGTTTTCTGTCATTGTTTCTTCAAATAGGTTTTCATATCTTGCTCTCTCTCTTCTTCTGGCACCCCCATAATTCGGATGTTGGTATGATTGAAGTTGTCCCAGAGGCTTCTTACACTATATTCATACTTTTGGATTCTTTTTTCTTTTTGCTTTTCTGGTTGGGTGTTTTTTGCTTCTTCATATTTCAAATCTTTGACTTGATTCTTGGGATCCTCTAGTCTGCTGTTGGATCTCTGTATATTATTCTTTATTTCAGTCAGTGTATGCTTAATTTCTAATTGGTCCTTTTTCATGTCCTCAAGGGTCTCACTAAATTTATAAGTGGTTTCTAGAAGATTTTTGAAAAACCTTATAACCATGGTTTTGAACTCTATATCCAGTAGTTTGCGTTCCTCCATTTCTTTCATTTGTGGCCTGTTTCTCCGCATTTTGGCTGCTTCCCTGAGTTGATAGAGTGGCTTTGTGTGCTAGGTGTCCTATAGGGCCCAGTGGCTCAGCCTCCCCAGTTACCTGAGGTAGAAACTCTTGGTGCACCCCTTTGTGGGCTGTGTGCACAGTCTTGTTGTAGTTAAGCCTTGATTATTGTTGGTATCACTGGGAGGAATTGACCTCCAGGCCAATTGGCTATGAGGATCAGATGTGTCTATGCTGGGAGAACTTCTGTGCTGGAGACACCCTTATGAGGCAAGACTTGCTTCATTGGGGCTTTGGTGCTCACTGAGTCTGCCCCCTGAGTGTGTCCCTTATGGATCTGAGGAGTTGTAAACTGGATGGTTCCACTCTGATCACTGGGTACACTGGCTCTTGGATCTCCAAGGAGGTGCTAATTTAGCTTCTGCCTGAGGCCACCCAGCAGGAGCTACAGAGAGATCTGCAGATTCCTCTTCTTTGTTTGGGTTTTGGAGGTGCCCAGATGAGGCCCAGCTGTGAAGCAATGCAAGCTGCTGTGGGGTCTTGGGCCTTCTTTTGGATGTTCTGGGTCTCTCTGACTCAGCTGCAGTTTGTTAGGTAATTTTAGATTTCAAAGGACCAGGCCATTCATATGCAAAAGCCTCTGCGCACAGCTTGTGTGGGGCGGGGTCTCAGGGTGGAGCAAACAACAATGGCTTCCCGTCAGCCCTGCCCTAAGAGGCCCCCGGGTCTCAGTGTCCCTTGGTAATCACTACAAGCACCTCTGAGAGAAAGCCATCCTCGAGTTCTGCCCTATGCCAGACAGTCCAGTTTCTCCCCGTATGAGTGTGGGTCCCCAGAGTCTTGCCCAGAACTGGAGTTCAGAGCAGTTGGGCACTTGTGTCTCCCTCCGGATTGAAAAAGACAGCTGCATACTCAGTTGCCAGCCCTTTTCACACACGCGCCTCCGTACCTCTGCACTTTACTTCCGCAGCTCCTGTGAGTCTCAGTGTGCTTTTTTCTTTCCTTGTAGTTGTAGAATTTCCACTCAGCCAGCCTTCCTGTGGTTCTGGATGATGTCCGTTTTGTCTTTTAATTGTAGTTTTGAAGTGGTTGTGTGAGGCAGGAAGTTCAGGTGTTTACCTATGCCGCCATCTTGGTTTCCTGGTTTTAGTTTTATAGCTATAGAAGCACTATACACCAGAAAGTATAATAAAAATAAAAATGAAGTGCACACCCATTTAAGAATCTTGTTTTTAAATTTAGAAGTTGCCTGTTACTCAGTCTGAGACGAAGTGATCATAGTAGCTACCCAACATCCAGTACCTCTCCCTTTCTACTTCCTACAGAGCCTTGATTTTGTTAGATGGTCTGCTTCACCTATGTAGGCACCTGTTTAGGAAAGTTTGGCACCCTCACCACCCCAAGGTCCTGATGGTATGAGGCAATCATGGGGCTCTCATTACTTTGCCAGTGATTGGTTTAAACATTAGCGTGGGGCTCTGGACAGGTGGCTTAGTTGGTTGGAGTGTCATCCTGTGAACCAAAAAGTGGCGGGTTCGATTCCCAGTCAGGGCACATACCTAGGTTGTGGGTTCAATCCTGGTAGGGGTGCATATGGGAGGCAAATGATCAATGTTTCTCTCTCACATTGATGTTTCTCTCTCTCCCTTCCTCTCTCTAAAGAAAAAAAATCAATAAACATATCCTCCAGTGAGGATTTAAAAACAAACAAACAAAAAAACATGAGCATGGAATACAGTTTTGTCCAACAAGATTCAAGGGATAGTTTTGTGGGAGGCTTCCAGGAAATACTTTGCTCTTTTTTTAAATGATTTGATGATTAAAAAAAAATTCTCACCTGAGGATATACTTCTATTGATTTTAGAGAGAGAGGACTAGAGAGGGAGAGAGCAAGAGAGAGAGAGAAACATTGATGTGAGAGAGAAACATTGATCAGTTGCCTCCTTCAGATGCCCTGACCAGGGCTCAAACCCAGGACCTGTGTATGTGCCCTGACCGGGAATTGCACCCACACTCAATCAACTGAGCTATACTAGCCAGGGCAAGATTTCTTCGCTCTTAACAAGAAACAAAAGGAAAAGATAGCCCCTTTCTTCTTCCTGTGAAATAGTCATGTCTGGATGGCTCCCTAGAAACTGTGTCAGCTGTCCTGTGAGCACATGGTGAGAGTTAGCCCCAGGAGGAAGCCAAGTGGAGAAGCAGAAAGGTGAACACGACCCAAGTCCTTGGCAACTCTCTTAAACTTCTGTATCATGAGCCCTATCTCCGGACTTCTTATTTTAGGAGATGATCCATCTTCCCTGCTATTGATCCATTGAAGATAGGATTCTGTTACCTGTACCTGAAAGTGTTCTAACCCAGAAACCCGAGGGGATCACAGGACGATGGGCTCCTGGCATTGGCAAGGTTTGCCGTGGTCAGCGGCTTTCTTGACCTGCCATCCTCAGCAGGCTGTGAGCCTGGAAACTAGTAGGAATTCAGCAAGTAGTTGCATGATTAGAGAATGAATAATGATTATGGGAGAAGGAACCTAACCCCTCAGGCACCTAGGATGTGGGCACGTGAGGCAGCAGAAGAGAGGCTGGGAGTTTGAGTTGTCTCGTGCTGCACAGTCTGAGGAAGCTGTATCTGGCATAAGTACTAACCACTGAGAATCAGCTGAGTAGGCCCAGGACTGAATGGAAAGTAGTTGTCATAATGAGTGGCAATAGGATGATTAATAAGAATGCAATCAGAAATCCTGCAGGAATAATGGTGAATGATAGATCATGAATGAAGGACAGGATTGGCTCTATTTCCAGCCCAGCAGACAGCAAGCCATATTCATGCTTTATATCAACAATAGTCAGAGAAAACAGATGGGATTTTACAAAACAACTAGAGGCCTGGTGCACAAAATTCATGCACAGGTAAGGTCCATAGGCCTGGCCAGTGACCAGGGCTGATCAGGCCTTCCAGCTGCTGGCCAGGGCCTTCCTTCATTCTGTGCTGCCCCCTGGTGGTCAATGCATGTCATAGCAAGCACTGAAATTCCCAATTGGTCAAACTCCCAAGGAGACAATTTGCATATTAGCCTTTTATTATATAGGATAGACCTAACTAAAGAGGCATGTTTAGTTCTTTCACAGAGGAAGGAGGAAGCCACAGCTGACTAAAACAGTTTGACATTCTCCATTTCTAGCTGAAGAATTTACAATGAAGCAAAAACAGATTTTTATCGTTTTCATGTTAACTTGTTTTTATTCCCTAAGTTGGGTGAGAATTGGAATAGAAGGTAGTTTTAACTGTAACTAAAGATGTACAATTAGGCATTATAAAAACTGCTTAATAAGTTTCATAAAGTATTCAGCAGTCAATTGATATTCTTACTTTCTTTTCAGGTAACTTATGCAAAGAGAATATGTGAAGGTCCACTTATAGGCCTGTAGCTTTGCAACCATAAATTAAACTCTAGTAGGGCACAGAGATACAATAATCAAACACAGTCTTGGCCTCCATGCGGGCTATGGAAAAAAAGCATGCCAAGAAAACAAGTCAGGCACTTCCTCTTCAAACGACTGGGTCTTTCTTACTTAAAAAATAAATGATGTAAGCAAGTTTGTACAAGGCCTATTTCAAGACTTGCAGACATGACTCTGGCAGGAAACCTAAATGGGGGTGGGTCCTGGAGCCTTTCAGAGATCATTGTCCTACTTCCCACTCGCTCCCCTTGCTTCCAGGAGGCAGAGGACTGCCCTCATCATGGAGTGAGCCCAGCTGGCTGAAAACTGGAGGTAGAACATCATTGGTTTTACAGGTGGTAAGAATTTTGGGGCCTGGAAGCCCTTATTTTTGAAAATTGTACTCCAGAAACTCATTGATTTTAAGAGTTGCCTTGTCAGTTGGAAAAAATTACTTGACTCTGGTTAACAGAGAGCAGGTGATTAAGAGTCCGGGGCCTGGAGCTGTCAGCCTGGGCCCAAACCTGGTTCTCCCACTGACAAGCTGTGTGACTTTAGACAAGTTGCTTAAACTCTCTGTGCCTTGGTTTCCTCCTCTGTAACTGGGATTAATCAAAATACTTGTTAGGGATGTTATAAGGATTAAATGAGTGAATAATTGCACAGACTTAAAACAGTGCTTGGCACATAGTGAGCGCTTAAGCTCACCTGTGCTGCTCTAATCTCTGATTTCTGACACACGCAAAAAGTGTTCTAGTGGAGGAATGGCAGATCTGCATGGCATGTCTCCTGGGGACTCCATCAGGGCTGCTGGCATCACTGGTTAGATGATCAGCATAGAACCTTATGGAAGAGTATGTCTGCTATCATCACCCCCTGCAAAATCTATCATTTTATTGCATAGAGAAAAGGTGAGATAAAGGAACATGGAAAATGTGGGCTTATCGGTTAGGAAAGTATGCGGCTACAAATTACAGAAGCCCTCCCAAGACTGACTAAAGCAGACAAAGTTTATTTGTCTCACGGAGTCAGAGGTGGGCCGCCCAGAACTCTTGCAGATGCTCAGAGGCCTCAGGGACCAAGCCTCCTGTTTTCTTTCTCCACCGTAGCTCACTGGATCTCCTCTCCATACTTTCCACCTCGTGGTCACAAGTTATCTGCTGTTCTTCCAATTGCTGCAATTTTATTTCAACAGGAAGAGTGGAAAGGTCCCAGGAGAAAAGAAAGTGCTTTCTTCGGAGGGGTATTATCTTTTGTTTTGGAAGGCACAGCCTCTCTGGGATAGCCACCTTATCTCTTTGGATATCCAGCCTCACCCCACCCCACCACACACAACCCAAGCCCACCTTCGAGAGAGACTGAGACATGGAGAATTTTGCTTTTCCATTCTCTAGAGGAGAGAAAGGCAACAGAAAGGGGTTGCAAGTCACTTTTAGGATCTGTTCCACAGAACTGATCACGCACGACAATGCTCCAGAGGACAACACCTGCCCATGTTCACTTAGGCTTTTACTGTTGAGGATTTTCTGGTTGGAAATGGTTTTTATCCTGGGAAAAGGGCTCAGAGTGTTATCTCTGCGAGCCCATCATGGAATCCTTTTGTTAGAAAATATGGCTTCTTGTAATTTTTTTTAAATAAATCTTTATTCAGATTATTACAATTATTTCTCCTTTTCCCCCCCATAGCTCCCCTCCACCCATTTCCCACCCCACCTTCTGCCCTTACCTCCCCCCCACTGTCCTCATCCATAGGTGTATGATTTTTGTCCAGTCTCTTCCCGTACCCCCCACACCCCTTTCCCCCTGAGAATTATCAGTCCACTCCCTTTCTATGCCCCTGATTCTATTATATTCACCAGATTATTCTGTTCCTTAGGTTTTTAATTCACTTGATTTTTAGGTTTGCTTGTTGATAGATATGTATTTGTTGTTCATAATTTTTATCTTTACTTTTTTCTTCTTCCTCTTCTTTAAGAATACCTTTCAGCATTTCATATAATACTGGTTTGGTGGTGATGAACTCCTTCAGCTTTTTCTTATCTGTGAAGCTCTTTATCTGCCCTTCAATTCTGAATGATAGCTTTGCTGAGTAGAGTAATCTTGGTTGTAGGTTCTTGCTATTCATCACATTGAAAATTTCTTGCCACTCCCGTCTGGCCTGCATAGTTTCTGTTGAGAAGTCAGCTGACAGTCGTATGGGTGCTCCCTTGTAGGTAATTAACTGTTTTTCTCTTGCTGCTTTTAATATTCTCTCTTTGTCTTTTGCTCTTGGCATTTTAATTATGATGTGTCTTGGTGTGGTCCTCTTTGGATTCCTTTTGTTTGGGGTTCTGTGGGCTTCCTGGACTTGTAAGTCTATTTCTTTCACCAGGTGGGGGAAGTTTTCGGTCATTATTTCTTCAAATAGGTTTTCAGTATCTTGCTCTCTCTCTTCTTCTGGCACCCCCATAATTCTGATGTTGGTACGCTTGAAGTTGTCCCAGAGTCTTCTTACATTATCTTCAACTTTTTGGATTTTTTTTTTTTTCTTTTTGCTTTTTCGGTTGAGTGTTTTTTGTTTCTTTGTATTTCAATTCTTTGACTTGATTCTTGTGTTCCTCTATTCTGTTTTTGGGTCTCTGTATAATATTTTTTATTTCAGTCAGTGTATGTTTAATTTCTAGTTGGTCCTTTTTCATATCTTCGAGGGTCTCGTTATATTTATCGGCCTTTTCTAGGATATTCTTAAAAAGCCTTATAACCGTGGTTTTGAATTCTATATCCAGTCGTTTGTTTTCCTCCATTTCTTTCGTTTGTGATCTGATTCTTTGACGCCGCATTTTCACTGCTTCCCTGAGCTGGTAAGGTAGATATTTGTGCTAGGTTTCCAATATGGCCCAGTGGGTCTGCCTCCCCAGTTAACCTGAGGTGGACACTCTTGGTGCACCCCTTTGTGGACTGTGTGTACAGCCTTGTTGTAATTAAGTCTTTTTTGTTGTTGGTATCACTGGGAGGAATTGACCTCCGGGCCAGTTGGCTGTAAAGATCAGCTGTGTCTATGCTGGGAGAAGTTCGGTGCTGGAGACAGCCTTATAGGATTAGACTTGCCAAATTGCAATAGCCTCTGTGCTCAGCTTGGATGGGGTGGAGTCTCAGTCTTGGCTTCCTGTCAGCCTTGCCCTTGCGCGTATGTGCGCTTTCAGTCCTCCGCCTTCCCCAGCTCGAGTCTCCGCCTGAGAGTCCAGACTCCCCCCACAAGAGCGTGGGTCCCCAGGGGCTCGCCTGGAACTGGGGTTCACTGCAGTCAGAACTGGGGCTCAGTGCCGTCAGGAGCCTCTGACTCCCTTCCACTAGGGAAAGCCTGTGGCAACCTCCGCAGCCTTTGTGCGCACTGGCCCGCGCGCGCCTTCAGACTTCTGCCTTTCCCAGCTCGAGTCTCCGCCTGAGAGTCCAGACTCCCCCCGTAAGAGCGTGGGTCCCCACGGGTTCACCAGGAACTGGGGTTCAGTGCAGTCAGAACTGGGGTTCAGTGCGGTCAGAGGCTTCCTTCCCCCTTCCGCCAGAGAAAGTCAGCCAGGCTCTCAGCCGCCCTTCCTCTCTGCGCGCACAAAGCCCCTTTGCCGTACCTCCAATTCTCTGTGAGCTTTTCTCTTTCCTTCTAGTTGTAGAATTTTCACTCAGCCAGCTTTCCTGTGGTTCTGGATGGTGTCCGTTCTGTCTTTTAGTTGTAGTTTTGAAATTGTTGTGCGAGGCAGCAGTTTAGGTGTTTACCTATGCCGCCATCTTGGTTTCTCCGGCTTCTTGTAATTTTACTCCACAGAGAAAGATTAGACTTAAAAGGCAAATTCCTCTCAAATAGGCAATATTGAAACTTAGACAGAACAGAACAAACAATATCCTGAGACCAGGTGTCTGGTGAGAGGATCTGCTCTACGTGGGACCACTCCACTGCTTTGTCCTGCCGAGAGCTTTCATCAGCTTGGCACTAAGAGTGTGCATTTATATTTGTAACTAAAGGTGGTCGTTTACCAAAAAAGTGGATTAGAAACAAAATACCACTTCCAAGCCAGACCTTCCAGGGAGCCCTGAATAGTGAACGGCGGACAGGGCGCGGGGCTGGAGCCGCGGAGGGCTGCCTTCCACACCACCCGCATCGGCAAGCTTGTCTGAGATGTGCTTGTGCATATGTACAGGATGTTTTGAGGGACTTTTAAAAGCCATTTTCACAATAATTGTGGCTTTTTATTGTCTACATAGATGAAGCAGTGACTTGTGCTTTCCTGGCATCGCAGGTCCAAAGGTGATGCCCTGTGGGGTTTGGAACGCACAAGCTGTGAAATGATTGAACTTTGGGGCCTGGGAGAATGAGCTGAGGGCTTGTTCAGAGCGCAGAACCTGGGCCTCTAGCTTCACAATTCCTGCATGTGTCATTCATGGAGATGTGTCATTTTTATCAGGAGCCTGGGTGAGTTTTTACTTATCTGGTGCAGGAATCAGAGTTTTGAGAAACGTTATTCTCTAACCAGGTAATTCCAGTTGCTTCATTCCCCCAACATGTAGTCACAATGGTCCTAACAAAATGTTTCGTCCCTGTTACCCTCTGCACTGCTTTGCTAGGGCCGCTGTAACAAAGCCCCTTGGACTGGATGGCTTAAACCACAGAACCTACTCCCTCACAGTTCTGAAGGCCGGCAACTGTCGGCTGGGGTGGTTCCTCCTCTAAACTAGTCGCAAGCAGTGCGGTGGCCTGGGCTTTGGGCTTGTGGTAATGGCAGGTAGGTAATTTGGACCAACCCTCCTTAAAAAGCAGGACAAAAATATGATCTGTTGAAGACCTCAGAGACCTGGGGGCAATGAAGCACCAAGAGAAAAAAAACTCAGAAAGTGAGCCTGGCTTGGGGCTGCTTCTCCCTGAGAGCACCTGCTGTTTCTGCCTCAGGGACCCGGGTCTCTGGGTGCAGGGAACGCTCTGCTTCCCGACCGCCTGCTGGTTACACAGTGTGTTTACTTTGTGGCGATTCGTTGAGCTGGACACTTAAGATTTGAATACGTTTCTGTATATGGTTTTTGCATCAAAAAAATAAAAGTGGTAATTTAACAAAGACTTTGGCAGTTAATAGACTAGTGTTTGAAGTCCAGATCCGCTAATTAGAAATGGGCCTTCATGAAAGTTTATTGTTTTCAAACCCCATCCCTGTACTAAAAGCCAGAGAGTAAGTCTACTTCATAGGATTGTCTTGAGGTGTAAATGAGAACCTGTCACGTGCCTGGGACCTAGTAGGTTCCCAGTTAATAGCAGCAGCAATAACTAATTACCATTTACACACATACACACACACACACACACACACATACACACACACACACACACACACACACACTAATAAAAGAGAAACATTCAAATTGACCATCCCTCCGCTACGCCCACCAGCCAATCAGGAGCAAGTATGCAAATTAACCCAACAAAGATGGGGGCGGCCATGGAGCTGGAGCAAGCAGGAGGCTTGGGTTGCCCCCTGGCAATGGAGGAAGCCAAGCTTCCCGCCTTCCCTGGCCCCCGCTCAAGGAGGGGCTGGAAGAAAAAAAAAAAAAGGAGGGGCTGGGAGCCTGGGTTGCCAGAGGGTCATGGCCAGCCTGAAAACGGCCCTTACCCCCTACCCAGGCTGGCCACGCCCCCATGGAGTAAGAGTCCCGCTGGGGGACCTGGCCAGCCTGCAAACAGCCATCAGCCCCTCACCCAGGCTGGCCAGGCACCCCAGCAGGGACCCCCACCCTGAAGGGGCTGTGGCCTGCTTGAAAACAGCCCTCAGTCCCTCACCCAGGCTGGCCATGCCCTCCCAGAGGGCACCCTCATCCCATGGGGGCATGGCCGGCTTGCAAACCACCACAGGCCCCTTGCCCAGGCTGCCCCATGCCCCAAGGGAACCCCCACCCTGATCTAGGACACCCTTCAGGGCAAACCAGCTGGCCCCCACCCGTGCACCAGGCCTCTATCTATACTAATAAAAGAGTAATATGCTAATTAGAATGGGAGACCTTCCAGGAGACCTTCTGGACGTTCTTCTGGACAAAGCCATGGTGGTGGGGCTGAGGTAGAGGTGGTTAGAGGCCAAGAGGGGAGGGAAGTTGTGGGTGATCAGGCCAGGATGGGACGGCAGTTGTGGGTGATCAAGACTGTTTGGGGGTCAGTTGGGGGTGATCAGGACAGCGGGGGGAGGGGCAGTTTGGAGTGAGCAGGCCAGCAGGGGGGCAGTTGGGGGTGAGCAGGCTGGTAGGGGGGGGCAGTTGGGGGCGAGCACACTGGCACAGGGGGCAGTTGGGGGTGATCAGGCCAGCATGCAGAGTGGTTAGGGGCAACCAGGCAGGCAGGTGAGCGGTTAGGAGCCAGCAGTCCCAGATTGCAAGAGGGATGTCCATTGCCGGTTTAGGCCCGTACCCTGTAAACCGGCAGTAGGACATTTTTCAAGGGGTCCCAGATTGGAGAGGGTGCAGGCTGGGCTGAGGGACAACCCACCCCCTGCACAAATTTCGTGCACTGGGCCACTAGTGTGTGTGTGTGTGTGTGTGTGTGTGTATATATATATACACACACATATATATATATATATATACTAGAGGCCAGGTGCATGAAATTCGTGCACAGGGGGGTTGTCCCTCAGCCCAGCCTACACCGTCTCCAATCTGGGACCCCTTGAGGGATGTCCGACTGCTCACCGGGATCGGGCCTAAATGGGCAGTCGGACATCCTTCTCACAATTCAGGACTGCTGGCTCCCAACTGCTCGCCTGCCTGCCTTCCTGATTGCCCCTAACCACTTCTGCTTGCCAGCCTGATCACCCCCTAACCACTCCCTTGCCAGCCTGATTGATGCCTAATTGCTCCCCTGCCAGCCTGATTGATGCCTAACTGCTCCCCTGCCAGCCTGTTTTTCCCTAACTGCCCTCCCCTGCAGGCCTGGTCACCCCTAACTGCCCTCCCCTACAGGCCTGGTCACCCCTAACTGCCCTTTCCTGCAGGCCTGGTCCCCCCCAACTGCTCAACCTTGCAGGCCTGGGTCCCCCCCCAACTGCCCTCCCCTGCAGGCCTGGTCCCCCCCAACTGCTCTCCCCTGCAGGCCTGGGTCCCTCCCAACTGCCTTTCCCTGCAGGCCTGGTTGCCCCAACTTCCCTCCTCTACTGGCTTTGTCACCCCTAACTGCCCTCCCCTGCAGGCTTGATCGACCCCAACTGCCCTTCCTTGCAGACCTGGTCCCTCCCAACTGCCCTCCCCTGCTGGCCTGATCGCCCACAACTGCCCTCCCTTGCAGGCCTGGTCCCTCCCAACTGCCCTCCCCTGCTGGCCTGATCGCCCACAACTGCCCTCCCTTGCAGGCCTGGTTCCTCCCAACTGCCCTCCCTGCTGGCCATCTTGTGGTGGCCATCTTGTGTCCACATGGGGGCGGGATCTTTGACCACATGGGGGTATCCATCTTGTGTGTTGGAGTGATGGTCAATCTGCATATTACTCTTTTATTAGATAGGATAGAGGCCTGGTGCACAGGTGGGGGCCAGCTGGTTTGCCCTGAAGGGTGTCCCGGATCAGGGTGGGTGTTCCCTTGGGGTGTGGGGCAGCCTGGGCGAGGGGCCTGTGGTGGTTTGCAGGCTGGCCACGCCCCCTGGAGACCCAAGCGGAGGCCCTGGTATCTGGGGTTTATTTATCTTCTACAATTGAAACTTTGTAGCCTGGAGTGGAGCCAAGCCTTCTGCTTGCTCCGTGGGGGCAGTCATTTCTCTTGGGATTTATTTATCTTCTATAATTGAAACTTTGCAGCCTTAAGCGGAGGCCTGGCTGGCCAGGGTGTGCGGAAAGCTTGGCTTCCTCCATCGCCGCGGGCAACCCTAGCCTCCTGCTTTTCCAGCTCCGTGACTGCCGCCATTTCTGTTGGGGTTTATGTATCTTCTATCATTGAAACTTTGTAGCCTTGAGTGGAGGCCTAGGCTGGCAAGGGCAGGCGGAAAGCTTGGCTTCCTCCATTGCCGGGGAAACCCAAGCCTCCTTCCTGCTGTCTGTGGCCGTAGCCATCTTGGTTGGGTTTATTTGCATATTCGCCCCTGATTGGCTTGTGGGCGTGGCTTGTGGGTGTAGCAGAGTGATGGTTAATGTGCATATTACTCTTTTATTAGATAGGATATAATTATTTAAAAATATTTATTTATTTATTTATTTAATTTTTTTTTTTTTATTACAGAGAGAAGAAGGGAGAGATAGAAATATCAATGATGAGAAAGAATCAGGAATTGGCTGCCTCCTGCATGCCCCCTACTGGGGATCAAGCCTGCAACCCAGGCATGTGCCCTGACCAGGAATTGAACTGGGGAACTCCTGGTTCATGGGTTGACATTCAACCACTGAGCCACACTGGCCGGCACAAATTACCATTTATTGAGAACCTATTATGTCCAGGCACTGCACTAAGCTCCTTACTGGTGCCTCAGCCTGTGCTATTGCATAGAGAGGAGCACCAGGACTCAGCGTGGGCCCTGCCCTTGTGAGGCTCAGCTAGTAAGCACTGAGCTTGTCCAAAACCAGGCCTGGGAACCCATTTGTCTGGCCTGCCAATTACTCGGGACAGGGAGAGCACCACCTCACCTCCAGATTCGGTCCTGGGTTTTTACCAAGTGAATACGATCCCAAGATCAACTTCTCGAATTCTACATGCTGAATTTCTAGTTTTCCCAGAATAAACTTACTCGAGCCAATTAATTCTATTTAAAGGGAAGGCGTTTTGACATTTCCTCAAGGTGAGATTGAGACGTGCACTAAAATTAGAAAATATATCCCAGGGTAACCAAAACAAACCTTTGCCAAGCCCAGACACAACTCAAATGTTCATTGATCTAACAAAAAAGAAAAAGGAGGCAGTGGAAGAAGAGGAGGAAGAAAGAGCTTCATTTTTCAGAGCCAGGAGGCAGGGGCTGCAGTGGGAGGTGGGCAAGTTGGTGCCATGAGCCCATCCCAGAGCTGAGTTTAGGAAGCAGGTTCCAACATGTACTGCACATATCAGCAAGCACAGCGGTGACATGAGCCCCAATTCGCCTCAGCTTGGCCTCACACCCCTGGAGACACGTGGGAGGCGAAGGAGCCGAAAGAGCTTGTGCACTGAGCAGCGCTTCCGCCACGCCAGCCTGCGCTTCGTTTGGTGCCTGTCACAGTACATAAGGCTCCTCTCTGAGCAAGCTGGTCTTTAAAGACCCGGCACTTCCTTGTTTGCTATTGTTTTTTCCTCCAGTTGCCTAGTAAACATTTCTGCTGGAAAATTCCAATCTTGCTGTGGATGGACAAAGAGGAAAAGCAGTGTGTCCACACCCAGGCCAGACTCGCCAGGGAAGGGCAGAGGGCCCCAGAGGACAGGCTCTGTCCACAGCTCCAGCTCCAGCTTGAACTCAGGAGTGAGGAGAGGGGCCCCGAGTGAGGTGGACACTGGGGGTCTTGACAATGGCCACAGGTCTCTTCTTCTTTCTCCAAGTTTTTGCACTTGTTTTTTGTATGCAATCATAGTGTTAGATGTGACAAGGGTCTCTAGGTCTGGGAGGTTCTGACTAAATGCTCTCTTGCTTATATGTTAAAATGCAGCACAGTATTTTGCAGGTGCAGCTGATAGGACAGGAACACAAGGATAAATATAGCCAGATGCAAAGAAGGAATCAATGTGTTATTGACCAAATAAATAAGCAATGGCTAAGCATTCCTTCTGGGAGACAGAGCTTTGAATATCAATCCCTTGTCTTCCTTACTTGCTGTGACAATCACATCTTGTCTCATTCTTGAATAGAGCACCCCAAGTGTCAAACCCTTCCAGTTTGGTAACAACAGTACTTACCACTTAGATGTATGTCTGCTGACTCCTTGTGGGATAGGGTCTCAAAGCCAGAGGTTGTTCCTATGTATTTGGCTATCACCAGTGCCTACATGATATTTAATATATAATAAATGTTTCTTGCATGAAAATAATGGCGTGGCATTGAAGTGGGGAGAGGCTTCATAAGGACTGTCACTCCCTCCCTAACAACTGGGAATCCCAACACACTAAGGAGAAAGGCTCTGGGGAGACGAACGGGTCCTAGTGCAGCCTCCCTGGGAGTGAACACACGTATCATCTGGTAGACCCAGCAAGGGGAATTAGAATTGTTAGCTTTTAAATTAGTACTGCTTTGAACAAGTTAAAAGGATTTGTCAAATATATGCTCACAATGCACTTGAGTCAGAAGATGGTGCAGACTGGGTGAATTTGGCAGATGTTTTCATTAGGAAGAGATGAGGCGTGTGCAATACCATGAGTAACCTGAGTGTCTCTCCACCAGGGGGCGCTCGTCTATTGTATTAGTTCCTAGCAATGAAAAATTTGTCATTTTTAAATTGCTGCAGAACAACCAGGATGGCAACGTATATTTCCTGTGTCTGGTTTCATGCACCATCCTATCACCTGTTCAATAACATTTTAGACACTCATGTGCTGTTTTATTTCCTTGGGAACCTGGAACATTGTGAGAGTAGCCACCTTTGATATTGAAGTCTGGTGTGTCCTTAGAGGGCACAACTGCTATTCCTCCCCACAGAGAACCTAGCCCCTAAGGTAGCTCAAGCTCAGGTGTTTGGGGTGGTGACGAGGGTGACTGGTGGCCTCAGCTAGTGGGACGCTGTCATTACTCTGTAGAGCTACCTCTCACACTGACCTGGTCACTGAAAACATACCTGGGTTTTTACTGCTCAAGAGCTTCAGTGTATAAAAGAAAGATCCGTGGGCTCTGAACTTCATGAGAGAATTTTTTTTTAATGCAAAATGAACGACTCAGAATAAACAGTATGAGAATCCTTTTGCTGTCTCTTACACTTTTAGACCATCCCTTTGCACACAAGGTGACCTTAAAGAATTGTTCTATTATCAGAGGCAATGAACTTTTTTTTTTCATTGAATTTCTTCCCTTCTTATAGTTTTCAAAAACCCCATAAGCACGTTGTCCAGGAATTTCATAGAACAACCAAACAAATCCCAGAGATGTTCGTCTGGCCTCCTGACAGATCTCCAGAGCTATCCCAGTTTTCCACTAGTTTTGAGAAAACAGGGTGGATCAACCCTCCTCATGTCGTGCTGTGGAGGGCTTACCATGTGTGTGATGGAGATGTGTGCCCTGCTTGATGTAACGAACTCGTTCATGCGAAGGCCACAGGGGAAACAGCCCCAACCTGAAACCATTTAAAGCTGTGCATGTAGGCAGTGCTTTCACACATCACCAGCTAATGACAATAATCCCTCGTGTCTCTGCCTAGCCTCACAGTCCATGTGCCCTTACCCCCAGTCCATCCCAGTGCAACCCTGCTAGTGGCTGGCCAGCTGACCATTCCCAGGCCCCCTGGGGAGGAGGAAATGAAGACTCAGGAAGGCCAAGTGATTTGTACGAGGTCACAAAACAGAATTGTGATGAAACCTACATGGCTGAGTCCTGGCTCACTCTTTGCTTCACAATGGTTGCTTTTCCCAGGTGCCAGGTGCTGTCCCAGGTGTTAGGAACATAGTAGCAAACAAATCAATACATTTCTGCTTCCACTTAAACTCTAGTGGAGGAATGTGAATAAGCAGATGAGTGGTGAAATAGGTGTTACGTTAAATGATCACCAGGCTTTAGAGAAAACAAAAGCAGGGGAATGGGACACCCAGATTGGATATGGTTGGATGCAGATTTAAAGAGGAGCCTCGGGTGACATTTGAGAAGAAAGGAAAAGCTTCCAGGCAGAGGGAACAACAGTCACAAAGGCCTGCCATAGAAGCGGCCTGTCCTGTCCTAGGAACAGCTCAGATGGGGCTGGGGGAGGAGGCGATTGTGAGGTGAGGCAGGCGATGGAGGTAGCTTGTGGAGGGGCTGGGAGCCACATCCTGGCCTTAGTTCTTTCTCTGACTTCGAGGGTTTGGAGCTGACAGGTGATATATTTATTTAATTCTAACAGGATCACTCTGGAGTTTTGTCTTACAACATCAATTTCCAAGAAAACAGTGACATAAAAGAATATTACACTTATTCTTATTATCATCGGCCCTCAGATGAGATAATAACAAGCACTGTTGTTGGGTGCCTAATATGGTAGGCGCTCGGCAAGGGGTTTCTTCACTCACATCATCTCATTCGCTTCTTGCAGCTGGCTGCCTGATGAAATTGCTGGGGAGGCTCAGAGAGGTTAGCTAAGTGGTCCAAGATCGCAGGCCAACCAGTGATGTCCCTTGAGCCTAACTGATCCCCTCGCTGCTCTTGTGAGCACATGCTTATTATTAGTGGCTGAAATGATGTGATTCTTGCCAAAGTGCCTCATAAAAATACTCCTATATAATAAAAATTGGTGAATTTAGTGTCCTCCCATGCCATTTGTACATGCCATTCAACCTGCAAACCTTATTTTTAACATTAATCTCATAAAATTTAATATTATAGGGGCTTTTGATTAATCTTCAGTCTTATTAACAAAACGAAATAGCAGTTAAACAGCATTTGTATGTGTAATCATTTGACTTCCTTAATCATCTGATTAACAAACACATCTTCCTAAACACTTTCTTCGGGAAAGATAAACAAAATCTGGACATATGATGAATTTTACATTCTCTTAAAATGTCAACATAAAATCATTATTTAAGTGAGCTATTTAATAGAACATTCAACTCTGTTTTTATTTCAACCAATAATCTTCTTCCTTCTTGCTTTCCCAAGAAATCCTAGTGTTTTCCCAGATGGCATTTTATAGATCCGGGATAGTCTGGAAGGATGAGGTGGGAGACAACCCAAGATTCTGTAATCAGGATCAGACCTTCTGATCCTAACTATGCAGCAAACATAGCTTCTTTGATAAATGGCCTCAAATGGGAGCCCAGTTCTTCCCAGCAGCGGACATGGGATCACTGCTGTCCCTCCAATGGTCACGGTGCAGTGTGATTTTTCGTGACCGCCAAGGTGGACTGGTGTACTTATGTCAGCATCTTGCAAACATGTTGGTTGACAGCCCTGGTTCCCTATGTTCGGTTAGGTCAGTGGTCGGCAAACTGCGGCTCGCGAGCCACATACGACTCTTTGGCCCCTTGAGTGTGTCTCTTCCACAAAATACCACGTGCGAGCGCACACGTACAGTGTGATTGAAACTTTGTGGCCCATGCGCAGAAGTTGGTTTTCGGCCCTCAAAAGAAATTTCAATCGTTGTACTATTGATATTTGGCTCTGTTGACTAATGAATTTGCCGACCACTGGGTTAGGTGATACCCACTTCTTCCTGCCAGGCCTCTGTACCACATGACTGGAATTCACAGTGCTATTTTGGGCTTAATTCTATTCTAAATTCTTTTCATATAAATTTGCTGCCCTAACTTACAGTTATTTAAGTGATATTCGATTAGAGTCCCTTTCTCTCCAAGGCTTTGTCTCACCCTGATCACAGTCTGGAGTCAGGTCAATGGTGAGACCTAGGCTTGTGTGGAAGACAATGGCAGTGGAAAGAAGGCAGCAAATCTGGGAGACTTTGAGAGCAGAGTGGGGAGACGTAGGGACTGTTTGGATGTGTGGGGAAAAAGACCTATGAAACAACTAAGTGGAGACTCCAGACCTGAGACACGTCCATCCGCCACAGCTCGGATCAGGGACGCAGAGAGCGTGGGATCCTGAAATGAAATGTGGCCATCGGAGCCAGTCCTAGGTGGCTGAGGGTGAGCATCTCTGGGACTGAGCTCCTTGGCGCTTCTGCGAGGAGTAAGGTCAAAGCTGTGTGACCTGAAAAAGAACTCGTGAGAGGAAACAAAGATGGGAGAGTGTGAAGGAGCTTGGGCACGTCTCACACAACCATGAGGAGGAGTGGACAGTGTCTCAAACAGGGTGTAGGGGAGCCAAGAGGGGGCTCCTGGACAAGGATGAGACCCAAAGCGAGACATTGGAGGGAGGCCAGGCAGGATGAGAACAGCAACGATGACTGTGTGTGTGTGTGTGTGTGTGTGTGTGTGTGTGTGTGTGAGAGAGAGAGAGAGAGAGAGAGAGAGAGAGAGAGAGAGAGAGAGAGAGAGTTGGGGGTGAGGCGCAGCATGCGGAACGTTGCCATGGCTCGCCCTCCGTATTTGCCTTTGGAATACACAAGAGGAAATTGTACAAAGAGAACATGTGCACATCTGAATAGCTGCCTCCTCAGAACGAGCTGGCCAAGGCAGTGACATCATGGAGCTGGAATTTCTCTCCCTCTGGAGGAGACGGAAATGGCTGCAAAGGAACATTTAGGAACTGATATTCTCTAAGTTTATGGAGTTCTTCTTCACCTTAAAAATACATTAAAATATGGACATGACAATATAAGCAAACCATATTCTTAAAATAAACCCAACACAAGAAGTCTCTTGAATTGGTCTTTGTTTGGCTATTTAAAACCAAATCCTCAAGAAAAACCAATGAGAAAACAAGTTCTTCAGTGCTCTGTACATTTCTGTGGTCACACCACAGAGACACTGTGCTCCATCCAGGGTTCCCACTGAGGGCCGCCGTCCACCCGCCTCTCCTGTCTGCAGAGGGCCAGGGCGTGCAAACGGGCTGCTGCAGCTCTTAGGTTTGTCAGGACCCAAAGCTGCTCCTGCGCTGCTGAACTGCAGACTCACCTGCAGGAGTTCACGCGGCGGGCCACTGAATGTCCTATTGTTGCCTCCAGACAGAGGAACGGTTCAAAAGCGGCAGCATTGACACACTCTCTTATGCTGTTTGTAGAAGAGAGTTGCCATCTACACAGAAAATTATAGTTTTTGCATATGTGGGTTTGGAATTTGAACAAGCTTGTTTTATTCTGGAAACACTTTATCACAGCTTAAAAGCATGACGTTGTGCATGGCTATGATTTCTCTCTGCCACGTTGTCAGGATGTACAGAAGGCCCAGTAAGGGGGAAGCTTTGAGTTTGCTGTTTGTGAAACTCAAAAGCTGCGCTAGGAATGAGGTGGTCATCTGAGCCAGCATCTTGTCTGGGAATAATTATGCCGCATGAACAAAGCCGTGGAAACCTGCAGTGCACAAATAAGACATCCATACCCAAATGAAGGGAACAAAACTCCCTTATGATTTGGAGACAGCTGTGCCTAAGACTCCTGGGGTGTAAAAAGCAGTTTTTATCCACAACCAACTGCTTCAATTAGAAACCATAGACTCAAAGGGACACTTATGACCCTGTTAAATAATGACACACTTATGAGTAGGGAAGCTTCCCCCCAAACTGAAGAATTATCTCTTATTGTGCTGTTTCAGACTAGAGTTCTCATAGTATCAAAACCATTCCACTCTTGTCACGTCTGTCTCTACAGGAGCATGTGACTTAAAACCAAATGCTGACTCTGCAGACACCATTCATTAGTTGGGAGATTGAGACAAGAAAACAAGCACCAGGTTCCTCATTCGGTTAGGACCCTGTTCCTTTTCCAGAGCAAAGAGAATGTCCCGAACGGTGACCTGGGGAGAAGTTTGTTGCGTTTGAGGTGTGGGAAGTATGGGGTCAGGCAGTGTGTCCTGTTTCCATCATCGCCCTCCTCTTCCTCTCTGTTCTGCCCAGCAAGGCGACCAAATGGAAGTGCCCCTCAACAGCCGCCTGACAGAAATACTCCAGACACGGGGAGGGTCATATGGTCTTCTGATTCCTGCAGATCACCACAAGCTTAGTTGCTTATGACACAAACCTATTGACTCTTTTAAAGAACAAGCCCAGATGCACATTTAATTTTGAGTGGCACAGGAAACGAGGCTCTGATAAAACTGCAAACCTTAGAGGTGAGATAGGAGAATGTTTCGTTTTACTCGATTCTGGTCCTGCCATCACCTGCATTCAAGAACACAAATGCAGAAAAAGATGGGGGGTGGTGGAGAGTGGAAGGGTGACAATGGTGGTTGCTAGGGGTTGGGGGGTGGAGGATGGAGAGTCAGTGATTAATGAGTTCAGACTTTCACTTTTGTAACATGGCAAGAGTTCTGGAGATGGACGGTGGGGAAGGTACTTAATGCCACTGAGCTAACTACACACTTAAAAACGGTCAAAGGGATAAATTTGTATTATGAATATTTTACCACAATTCAAAAATAAATTTGAAAAATCTAGGGGGAAAGTGTAACTCAAGCAATCAGTTCTAAGATGGCCAGTGACCCTTTCCCCATGCACATGTTCTGTGTCAACCTCCTGCTGAGTATGCCAGGGCCTGTGGGAATGATGGCCTTTCACCCCCGTGGTTATGTTGCTTGTAAGGTAAAGGTAATACAATTTCACAGATATAATTAAGGTCTCTAATCAGTTAACTAATCATTAAAAGGAAGATCATCCTAAGTGGGCCTCACCTAGCCAGGTCAGCCTTTTCCAAAATGCTTCCAGAGTAGAGAGGTTTGAAGCAGCAGCTGTCTGTTGGCCTAGAAGGACTTCCATGTGGGTATGTGTGTGCACGGGTATATGTGTGTATGCATGTGCACAGGTCTGTACACACATATTTCCAGCCTCTGTCAGCTGAAAGGGCTGAGAAGCAATGGCACCAAGATGGAATGAGCACAACTAGCACTCAGATCTTGTTGGAGAAATAAGGCTGATTCTAATGCTGGGGGGGGGGGGGAAGTACATGATGATTTTGGAACACCTTTTTGTGCCAGAAAATAAAGAAGCACCCAAGAATTATGGGAATGTGTCAAAAAGACACAAGAAACAGCTTGGATGGGGCTCTCACCAGCCGATTTTAGAATAATTTAAGTATAAAAATGAATGATTGGAGAACAACCCATTGTATGAGGTAAGAATCCATGAGTACATCCTGATAAAAATCCTATATAATAAAAGGCTAATATGCAAATAGACTGAACGGCGGAACAACTGGTCGCTATGACATGCACTGACCACCAGGGGGCGCATGCAGAACATGGCTGGTGTTGGCAGCAGGTGGCAGAGTGTGAAACATGGCAGGCATCAGCCGCGGTGGGATGGTGGAGCAGGTGAGTGCGGGTGCCAGACCAAGGCGGAGCACCGGTTGCTGTCATCAGGCTGAGCCTCTGGTGGTTACTGAAAATTTTTTGCTCCTGTGTGTTGCAGCCTAGCCCAGTGCTCACACCTGCTGCTGGCACTGGTCCTGCTCGCACCCACTGCCGGTGCCTGGCGCTGGCCCCGATCACTTGGCACCTTCAGTGGGTGCGAGCAGCAGCTGCTGACCCTGATCGCCCCTGCTCCTGAGGGCGTGGAGCTATTGGGGCCGGTGCCAGCAGTGGGTGGGAGCAGAGCCGGCACCATCAGCGCATGTGAGTGGTGACAGTGGGAGTGGGGCTGCCAGCAGACAGAGACCGAGGGCTGTGGTGGGAGGGCCTGGGTGGGGGCGGGGAAGATGGGCTGAGACTCACCCCTGTGCCCACTGCAGCCTCGTGGCCCACAGTTCCTCTCAAGGTGCATGAATTTGTGCACTGGGCCCAAGTAAGTAAATAAACAAATGAAGAGAAGGGAAAGTTCTTCCTTACAGTAGAATTCCAACTAATAAATGTAGAAGAGATCATGGAAATAAACACTATTAGGCAATGATAATAGTAGTAGTGGATACTTGTGTGTGTCACTGGTGGGTGGAGGTTTGATGAGAAACAGGATATCGGCAAAATATTGGACTGTCTCTCCACAGAATATTAATCAAATGCAAGGGGAGGGGAGTGGCAGACACAGCTTGATTAGGTGATCCAGGTAACCGGGCCACAGGTGGGACAGGCATGCATCGTGAGCCTCCTGCTTTGACATGTGAGAAGAGCACAGCATCATTTTGGTGGCACTCCTGTCAGGGGAGGGTCAGCCACAGAATGAAAGGCCAGTGCTCACTAGAGACAGGGGAAGACTGGAGGCTGTTCTAGATGGCAGGAGCCCGACGGCACTGACAACTCAACACAATGCGTGTCCTGCAGAGGAGGCTCTGTGGGGAAGGAAAAGGAGACAGGGTTGAGACAGTTGTGAAATGTGAACAAGGTGGATTGGATAGATGTGCTGTGTCGGTGTGGATTTCCTGACGTGGAGAGTCATGTGGCAGGGGTGTAGGAGCATGTCCTTGTTTTTAGGAGGTACATGGTGGAGTATTTAGGGCTGATGGAATATGATGTCAGAAAGATAGTTTTTGTCTGTCTATCTGTTTATCAAAGAGAGAGAGAGGAGATGAAACAATGAAGAAATATTAATAATCACTGACAATTAATTACATAATTGATAACAGTATTAAAAACTGGGGAATCTTACTTTTCTGTAAATGAAAAAATACTTCAAAATAAAACTTTCAAAAGTGGGTACAGTAATCTTTTCTTTATTCACTTTCCAGGTTTCTAAAAGTGCCAGATGAAATAATGTTGAAGCTCTATTAAAGGATGTTTTAATGCAAAAACATGTAATTATCTTGATAACATGTTTGCTTATTTGATTATTACCCATCTTTCTAAGTAAGAATGGAAGCTCTGTGAGAGCAGGGACCTTGCCCTCTTATTTCTTGTGCCCAGAACACTAAAATAAGTGAATCACAGAAATTAGGTCAATTTTACACTTTCATCATTATGGTATACTAGAGGCCCAGTGTACGAATTTGTGCATGGGTAGCGTCCCAACAGCTTTGCCCCAACTGGGGCAGATCGGGGCCTGGCCTATTGGGAGGATGAGATGGTGGGAGGTTGGCTGGCTGGCCTGCCCCAATCGGGGCCCAATCAGGGATGGGCCAGCTAGAGGGAGGGGCTGCAGGCAATTGGCCAGTGGCCACGCCCCTGATTGGGGTGGGGGTGCTGATTGGGTGTGAGGCTGGCTGTGGGGAGGGGCTGTGGGTGGTGGGCTGGTTGGCCCCGCCTCCAAATGGGGTGGGAGGGGCCGACCGGGGGTGGAGCTGGATGGGGGAGGGGCCGCAGGCAGTTGGCTGGCTAGCCCTGCCCCTGAACAGGGTCGGGGGGGGGGGGGGCCGATATTGGGTGGGGCCAGGTGGGGGAGGAGCTTCAGGAGGTTGGCCACAGGCCCACCCCCTATTGGGGTAGGGGGGGCAATCAGGGGCAGGCTGGCCAGGGGGAGGGCCTGCAGGAGGTTGGCTGGCCAGCGCCACACCCCCCCATCAGGCTGGTTCGCTGGCTGCAGTGGGCATCATAGCGACCAGTTGTTTTGGTCATTACAGTATTCCAGTCGCTAGCTTTTTATATATATACTGGAGGCCTGGTGCACAAAATTTGTGCATGGGGGGTGGGGTCCCTCAGCTTGGCCTGCACCCTTTCCAATCTGGGACCCCTCGGGGGTTGTCTGACTGCCTCTCGCAATCCAGGACTGCTGGCTCCTAACTGCTTACCTGCTTGCCTGCCTGATTGCCCCTAACCACCTCTGCCTTGCCCTGCACCCGGGACCCAGGATTCTCTCCTCTGACCAATTGCAGGCACCTGGGACCTGTGCTTCCCTCCCTCTGGCTGGCTGCAGGCACCCAGGACCCAGGCCGGCTTTGCTCAGGCTGGCTGCAGCCGCAGAGGACTGTGGGTGGGTGGCTTTGGCCGAGCCGCAGCTGCAGGTGCCCGGGACCATGGGGCGGGCGGCTTGTCCCTCTCCTGGGCCACAGCCTGGCTGGTCCCCATTCTTCTCTTGCAAGCTTATTTGTGCCTGGCTGGTCCCCATTCCTCTCTTGTGAGCTCATTTGTTCCTGGCTGGTCCCCATGTCTCTCTCCCCAGTGTTGAGTGTCTGAGCTGTTGCAGCTTGACCGTGGGGCTACTATTTGCATATTAGCTCTTTTAGGATAGATGCTGTTTATGTTAATAAAGACAAAAGTTTTCACCTGGCTGGCGTAGCTCAGTGGTTGAGCTTTGACCTATGAACCAGGAGGTCACGGTTTGATTCCCGGTCATGGCACATGCCTGGGTTATAGGCTCAACCCCCAGTTGAGGGTGTGTAGGAGGCAGCCAATCAATGATTCTCATCATTGATGTTTCTATCTCTCTCTTTATCCCTTCCTCCCTGAAATTAAAAAGAAAGAAAAATGTTTTCTCTTAGAAACCTTTATAATCTAACAGTCAGTTTATTACTCATATTACTGATACATAACTAAATATTCACGGATATGTTATGAAGTGCATTCATCTGCATGATGGAGCTTGATCACTTCCTTAACCTAGGAGTTGAAGATAACTGCCATTTACACAGAGCAGATAGGACCTGAGGAATCAGTATGTATTTTCTACCATAGACACATACTCCAGAGAACACTTCAAAGCACCTGAGATAACATGGGCCGTTACCCTGCTCAGAACTAGGACCTGGGTTTTGTTTTTTTCACACAAGCCACCACTGTCGGTCTCAGAGTAAAGGGGGAGTCCACGAAGACTATTTTTGAGCAGGTAGAATCCTCTCTTTGTGTAACAGTTTGGGTGAGTTTTCAGGGCTGGGGCAAAGTCACAGCAAGACCAGGGAAGGGAGGGCAGGAAAATGAAGAAACATTTGTCCATATCAGAGCCAAGTCAGTGTGAAAGATTTTCCAGTTTGTCACTGCAACTGCTAAACCAAACGTTCCCGGGAGACGGACCTTGTCCCATGGCTTCACTGGGAACAGTGTGGGCTGGGCTGAGAGTCTGTTTTTCATAAAGGGACAACTTCAGCTCCTTAAGCCCCAAGACACAGTCTGAATACTTAAAAGAGAGTGTCAGATACAGGCATGAATACCATTCTACATCTCTTTTAATCTCTCTTAATAAAAACACACCCTACGGAAATAGTCCTTTCCTTTTTTTCTATTTTTCTTCAAGGTACATTCATAAATTTCCACCATCCCACAAGTCAAAATTCACCCCTGGGATTCCTCTATTTTTTTTTCTCTAACTGGGGAAAATGCCTTAATTCGCCACTTTCCATTCCTGCCTCTGACTCCAAAAATTATTGCTTTAAACTTGGAATGTGAATTTGAAATAATCTTAGGGAGAAACTGAGAAAGGATTTAACAGCACAGGGACATAAAATCTGGTGAACACACTCAAACTCCAATGTTTCAAGATGAAATAGAATCATGGATTCAAGAAACTCCTGGAATAAAAAACTTTATTTATTTATTTATTTATTTTTCTTTTTTAAATTTTATTGATTGATTTTTTTAAAAATAAATCTTTATTGTTCAGGTTATTACAGGTGTTCCTCTTTTTTCCCCCTAGCTCCCCTCCACCTGATTCCCCACCCCACCCCATGCCCTTATCCCCCCCTCCACTGTCCTCATCCATAGGTGTAAGCTTTTTGTCCAGTCTCTTCCCGCACCCCTCACACCCCCTCCCCCCTGAGAATTGTCAGTCCACTCCCTTTCTATGTCCCTGATTCTATTATATTCACCAGTCCATTCTGTTCTTCAGATTTTTTATTCACTTGATTTTTAGATTCACTTGTTGGTAGGTATGTATTTGATGTCATTTTGTTGTTCATAATTTTTATCTTTACCTTTTTCTTCTTCTTCCTCTTCTTAAAGAACACCCTTCAGCATTTCATGTAATCCTAGTTTGGTGGTGATGAACTCCTTTAGCTTTTTCTTGTCTGTGAAGCTCTTTATCTGACCTTCAACTCTGAATGATAGCTTTGCTGGGTAGAGTAATCTTGGTTGTAGGTTCTTGCTGTTCATCACTTTGAATATTTCTTGCCACTCCCTTCTGGCCTGCATAGTTTCTGCCGAGAAATCAGCTGACATTCGTATGGGTGCTCCCTTGTAGGTAACTAACTGTTTTTCTCTTGCTGCTTTCAAGATTCTCTCTTTGTCTTTTGCCCTTGGCATTTTAATTATGATGTGTCTTGGTGTGGTCCTCTTTGGATTCCTCTTGTATGGGGTTCTGTGTGATTCCTGAACTTGTAAGTCTATTTCTTTCACCAGGTAGGGAAAGTTTTCTGTCATTATTTCTTCTAATAGGTTTTCAATATTTTGCTCTTTCTCTTCTTCTGGCACCCCCAAAATTCGGATGTTGGTACGCTTAAAGTTGTCCCAGAGGCTCCTTACACTATCTTCATATTTTTGGATTTTTTCTTTTTGTTTTTCTGGTTGGATGTTTTTTGTTTCCTCATATTTCAGATCTTTGGTTTGATTCTTGGGGTACATTGTTCTACAGTTGAGTTTCTGTATATTCTTTATTTCAGACAGTGTATGCTTAATTTCTGACTGGTCCTTTTCCATTTTTTTGGCATTCTCATTAAGGTTCTTGAAGGTCTCACTAAGCTCCTCGGAGGTCTCATCAAGTTTTTCGGCGGTTTTTAGAAGATTCTTGAGTAACCTTATAAATGTGGTTCTGAACTCTATGTCATCCATTAGTTTGCTTTCCTCCATTTCTCTCATTCGTGACATGTTCCTTTTTCTCTGCATTTTGCTGCTTCCTTGTGTTGATGGAGTGGCTTTGTGTGGTAGGTGACCTATAGGGGCCAGTAGCTCAGCCTCCCCAACCACCTGAGGTGGACGCCTTTGGTACACCCCTTTGTGGGCTGAGTGCAAAGTCTTGGTGTAGTTAAGCCTTGATTGCTGTTGGTACACTGGGAGGAATTGACCTCCAGGCCAATTGGCTGTGAGGACCCGCAGTGTCTATAATGGAAGAACTGCTGCGCTGGAGACACGCTTATGGTGCAGGACTTGTTTCAGTGGGGCTTTGGTGTTCACTGAGTCTGCCTCTTGAATGTATCACTTATGGATGTGAGGAGTTGAAATCTGGTGTCTCACACTGACCACTAGGTACACTGGCTTCTGGATCTCCAATGGGGTGCAGGTCAGCAACTGTCTGAGGCCACCCAGCAGGAGCTGCAGCAAGAACTACAGTTTTCTCCTCTTTGCTTGGGGTTTGGAGGTTTTGGAGCTGTCTGACCTGGGCTGCAAGTTTGCTAGGTTAAGCTGCGCTAGGGCAGGTCATTCATATGCTAAAGCCGCTGCTTGGAGCTTGGGTGGGTTCGTAGATTGTGCAGGGCAGGGTCTCAGGGCGTGACTAGGCTAGGGCGTGGCAAACAGCGATGGCTGCCAGTAAGCCAGCTCTGCAGCTCTGCATCTCCCACCGTGTCCCTGCGTCCTGCACCCCAGCACAATAAACAATTGTTCCTGTGCGCAGCCCTGCAAGCAAGCCTCCCTCACTTTCCGACCCCACGGCAGACAGTCCAGCTTCTCCCCGTAGGAGTTTGGGTCCCCCGCGTCTCCCCAGAAACGAGTTCTGAGTAATCGGGAGCTTATCTCCCTTCAGGTTGAAAACAGCAGCGTTCCCAGTCACCCGTGGCCAGCCCGATTCGCGTGTCTCCGTACCTCAGCTTTTCAGCGCTTGTGCACCCCTCAATGCTGTTTGCTCTTTCCTTCTAGTTGTAGAACTTCCACTCAGCCAGCTTTCCTGTGGTTCTGGGTGATAGACGTTTTGTCTTTTAGTTGTAGTTTTGAAATTGTTGTGCGAGGCAGCAGTTTAGGTGTTTACCTACGCCGCCATCTTCAATTTTATTCGGAATAAAAAACTTTAACATGTCACTGAGTAACATGACTACATGTGATCCATTTTATATTTCTACTAGTGGCCCGGTGCATGAAATTCATGCACATTAAAAGGGAATTAATTAGAGGAAATATTTTAATATTGCTATTTGCCCTTTCTCTATAATAGAAGTGTCAGAGATGAAAGAAAATTAGTAAAATGTATATGAAAATAATATATAAATTTATTAATAAATAAACAATCACAACATGATATAACAACAACAAAGACATGATATAAAAACAACAAAAACATGATGTAAAAACAACACTGATATAAACAATGGCTGATAAATTGATTAAACTTATTTTAATATCTCCCTGTATACCACATTAAGAGTGCAAACACTTTCAGAGTGCTTGGCTAATTTCCCTTGTGAT
Source organism: Plecotus auritus (assembly GCF_963455305.1). Taxonomy (NCBI): domain Eukaryota; kingdom Metazoa; phylum Chordata; class Mammalia; order Chiroptera; family Vespertilionidae; genus Plecotus; species Plecotus auritus. The sequence goes on from NC_137771.1 coordinate 96,328,976, forward strand.
GAACTATTCACAATTTTAACTTTAACATCACACGCTCTTCGAACTCGAGAGAAAGCAACATATAACTGACCATGTGCGAAAATGGGTTCAGGTAGGAATATTCCTACTCTGTCTAGAGTTTGTCCTTATGATTTATTAATAGTCATTGCAAATGCTGGTATCATGGGAAACTGTCTTCGAATTAATTTAAATGGGAGGCCAGTGTCAGATGGGGACAAATCAATTCTTGGAATCAGAACAACCTCTCCTTCTGCAGATCCTGTTAATACTTCAGCTTCAATAATGTTAGGTCACAATCTTTTAATAATAAATCTAGTACCGTTACAAATATCCCATTTACTATTAAGATTTCTCAGTAGCATGATGATTGCACTCACTTTCAATTTTAATTTATGACAGTGGCATTCCCTTTTAGCATTATCTGTTGAATCAATGGAATCATCCCTCAAATATGTGATGAAATCTTCATCTAGTATATCCAAAATTTCTTCATTTAATTTTTGAATGTGCTCATTTTTTGGACAAAGAATTGAATGTTTAGATATATTTTTAATATTATCTATAGATATAGTATTTCCAAAGGTAGCTTCAATAATAGATCCATTACAAATCATTTCCTGGGGGATTTCAATAATATCCATTCTTAAATGAAAACTGCTGTCAAGTTTGCCATCTCCAAGTTTTACTAACCATTTGCTATAAGCAGAATCCTCTGATCTTATATTTGTTGTAAGAGACAACTTTCTGAAACATCCCCACACACTACAGTACTTTAAACTCATTTGTATTATGGCTGATCATATAGCATGCGGTACAATACTGAGACATTGTCGAAAATCCCCTCCAAGGAGAACTTTCCCACCAAATGCAACATTCAGATTCATAATTTCTCTTAGTAATCTGTCTAAGGCATTTATAGCATGACTGTATGCCATGGTGCATTCATCAATAATAAGAAGTTGGGCCTTTTTAATGGTTTTAGCAACTTCACTCTTTATATCGAGTCTAGAAATGGAAGTTTCATTTAATGGAATTGGTAATTTATATTGGGGATGAAAGGTTCATCCATCAAGAAGTAAATTTGCAGCAATTCCTGTAGACGCTGTGGGTAAAACAGTACCACCATGATAAAACTTTATAAAGATACTAGAGGCCTGGTGCACGAAATTTGTGCACAGGGGGGTGTCTCCAATCTGGGACCCCTCAAGGGATATCCAACTGCCTGTTTAGGCCCAATCCAGGTAAGATCAGGCCTAAATGGACAGTAAGACATCCCTCTCACAATCCAGGACTGCTGGCTCCCAACTGCTCACCTGTCTGCCTTCATGATTGCCCCTAACTACTTCTGCCTGCCAGCCTGATCACCCCCTAACCACTCCCCTGCCAGCCTGATTGATGCCTAACTGCTCTCTTGTCAGCCTGTTTGCCCCTAACTGCCCTCCCCTGCAGGCCTGGTCACCCCTAACTGCCCTCCCCTGCAGGCCTGGTCCCCCACAACTGGTCTTTCCTGCAGGCCTGGGTCTCCCCAAACTGCCCTTCCCTGCAGGCCCAGTCGCCCCCAACTTCCCTCCTCTGCCGGCCTGGTCACTCCTAACTGCCCTCCCCTGCAGGCTTGATCACCCCCAATTGCCCTCCCTTGCAGGCCTGGTCCCTCCCAACTGCCCTCCGCTGCTGGCCTGATCACCCACAACTGCCCTCCCTTTCAAGCCTGGTCCTTCCCAACTGCCCTCCCCTGCTGGCCATCTTGTGGTGGCCATCTTGTGTCCACATGGGGACAGCCATCTTTGACCACAAGGGGGCAGCCATCTTGTGTGTTGGAGTGATGGTCAATTTGCATATTATTCTTTTATTAGATAGGATAGAGGCCTGGTACACAGGTGGGGGCCAGCTGGTTTGCCCTGAAGGGTGTCCCGGATCAGGGTGGGGGTTCCCTTGGGGCGTGGGGTGGCCTGGGTGAGGGGCCTGTGGTGGTTTTCAGGCCAGCCACGCCCCCCGGTGACCCAAGTGGAGGCCCTGGTATCTGGGATTTATTTGTCTTCTATAATTGAAAGTTTGCAGCCTTAAGTGGAGGCCAAGGCAGGCCAGGGCAGGTGGAAAGCTTGGCTTCCTCTATTGCCGGGGAAACCCAAGCCTCCTGCTCGCTCCGTGGCCTTAGCCATCTTGGTTGGGTTAATTTGCATACTTGCTCCTGATTGGCTGGTGGGCGTGGCTTGTGGGTGTAGAGGAGTGATGATTAATTTGCATATTACTCTTTTATTAGATAGGATTTTTTTCACTACCACCTGGACCATCCAAGAAAAAGCATTTGGGGTGTACATTTTGATCTTCGATGGCTGAAGTTATTGTTTCTACAATGCCAAAGTCCTGTGTCATCCCCAGGACTAATCCTTCCCATGGCTGCCTTACCCAGACCACAGGCCTCCTGGGCAGGGCTCTGCCCTCTGCTCAGCTTCACCTCCCTGCTCATCCAAGATCAACTCTACCCCCACTAACCCTCTGCTGTCCCTTAGTCTATGTCATTCTCACTGTGTTACAACCCTCCTTTTAATTCAATAAAGTTCTCTTTGCTTTATCTTTGCCAGAGTTGTTTTCTTTTACTTCTTTTTTTCTAATATATGTACCTTTAAAAAATATTTTTTATTGATTTCAGAGAGGAAGGGAGAGGAAAAGAGAAATAGAAATATCAATGATGAGAGAGAATCATTGATTGGCTGCCCCCAGCATGTCTCTTTTATGACCAAGCCTGTGGAGTTAAACATTGTCATTTTCCCCATATTCTATTGGTCATGCAGGCCAGCCCTGAATCCCTGTGGTAGGGGACTACATACGGTTGTGAATTATTGGGGGCTATCTTGGAGGTTAGTTAACATAGCACCCAAATCTTAAAAGTGGTCCTCTTTGTGTGGTAGGGACCATGAGTGACTCTCCCCCCTTTCTGCTTGTTTGTATTTTTTTTGAATATTCTGGAATAAGAATGTACATTTATATCACAATGAATACACATAACTTTTACATAATGATAAATAAATATTAAAAATAAATATTAAATCCATTTAATAAAACCTAATGCTTTGTGAGATATTATCCACTAAGATTGCTGGGTCATTGGCCTCAAATAGATTATCATCTAACTAGAGACCACTGCTTTTTGGAAGCTAGTACCATTTGAGCTCTGACAACTAGAGCTTTCCTGGGTATACATTTTCTCTCTAAATCCTATTTTTTCCCTAGCTGGTTTGGCTCCATGGATAGAGTGTCAGCCTGCAGACTGAAGGGTTCAGGGTTGGATTCCGATCAAGGGCACATGCCTGGGTTGCAGTCTCGATTCCCAGTAGGGGGCATGCAGGAGGCAGCTGATCAATGATTCTCTGTCACCATTCATGTTTCTATCTCTCTCTCCATCTCCCTTCCTCTCTGAAATCAATAAAAATATATTTTAAAAAGCCCATTTTCCTATTTCAACAATTCAAGTAAAACCAAACTACCAAGCAACACTATTAAAACTTAGATGACACCATCCACCTATTACCTCTTATCTCAAAAGGTTATTATTAAGATTAACTTCTGACTCAAAGGACAAACTCCCTTCCTCCTCTTCAAAGCTAGTTGGTCATCCACTGGGGGTCGTTCATTGCGGGTGCATTCTTATCTTCTCTGGTACCTAGCCTCAGTAGGCATCTTCTGTCCTCTCATTATCTTCAACCTCATCTTAGCATATAAATGCACTTAAATCTTTCCATTCTTTAAAATAAAATAAAGAAGTATATAATCTACCTTTTCTCCCACATCCATCACTAGCTACTATTCAATTTCTTCTCTTCCTTTCCCAAACTTCTTAAAAGGGCTATCTGTCCTTATTGCCGACACTTCTTCACCTCCCAATCCCCTTCTCCTCACCAAGGTGAACAGGCAGCTAAAGGCAAAGATTTTCAGCCCAGTGTATCTCAGAGCCCACACCCCTCTCATCTGCATTAGAATCATCTGGGTGTTTAGAGAACTAAATCTTGGGGTGGGGAGCTGGCAGGATCCTCCAGTTGTCAGGAGCTCCCTGTCACTCTTGCTCACAGAGCCACAGGCTCATCCTTCAAACTTGACTTCATAGATGAGATGCCCCTCCCTTCCCATAAACTGAATTTTGGAGCCGTTTTCAAAGGAAGAGTTAAGTCTGACTTGTAACAGATTCTCATGATGGAAACTCATACACAATGAGACAGGGAAAAAGAAATGCAAACACACATACTATCCTGAAGAAAACTTTTAAAGTTTGATCTCATTTCCTTTTTCTTTTTTCTAATTTCTTACCATTGAAATTGAGATTATTTTTGGCTGTTTCAGACTTTCAGTATGAAGATGGTGGTGAAGATTTGAATCTCTACTGAATAACACAGATCAGAATGGCCCATCTCATATTTGTCACAGGAGGATGTTTGGGGAGGGAAATGATTGAGCAAACACAGAAGTAGGTTCAGAAGATCAAAGTGTTTATCTCTAACTCTGTCACTCCAAACCCTACAGCCTCAGATTTTATCAGAGACATTAGATGGTTGACACAGTTAGACACATGTTGTCTTAAAAGCCATAACTTCCTTAAAAAGACAAAACTAAACGAATGTGCCAAACCAAACCAACACCCTTATCTCCTGCTTAAGTATTTGTATTTCTTAAATATGAAGGTTGTAGACTGTGGCTGAGGCCTGGGCTGCAGTTGAGGTGAAGACATGGGCTGTGGAGCAGATGACTGAGCAGCCCTGAGCCTGAGGCCAGTGGCAACAGGACAAGACAGGCTGCTGGGGTGGTTGTTCCCAGGAAGGAACTCTTGCTAACCCTGTGTCCTGGCCAGAATCCCTGTGACTCCAACAGCAGAATGTTGGTGGTTGTGGGCTCCTTTTCCTCCCTCAAACAGCCTTTCCCGACTCATCCCCTGCCTGACCCACAGCCCAGTCCTCTGAAAGGGAAAGAGGAAAAGTCCTCATCCTGCAGCCCTAATCAGATAAGCAACATCCTTTCTGAGGGAGGATACTGCTTTGCACTGGCTTTCAAAGGCAGTTGGGGGATGGGGTGGGGTGAGGGGGGCTTGGCTCCTAAGGGGGTGTGGCAGGGTAGGGGTAGCTTTAATACTCCTTTTTAAAACATCAGAACAAGATTGTACACAAGGGGGAGCTGATGGGGAGGAGAGAGCAGTTTTATAATTTAAAAGAAAATTTCTTCCCCTCTCCATCTGTCCAACCCAAAATTGCATTGAAATTCTACTCCCCCAATAAAATCAGTCCAGAAGAACTTCCATTTCATAGTTATTAGGGAAGTTCCAGAGCCTTCTGGGCACACTGTGGCTAAAAATGGTGTTTTAATGTTCCTGGAGAGAAACACAGCCCACAATTACTGGGTTTGTAAAGAGACTTGCTACCTTCCCCCCTTTTAAAATAATTAGTGTGTAGATGAGTAGACCCTCAGCTTTTTGAAAAGTGGGAAGGATTGTAGTTCCCTTTCCCTGACCATAGAAACACACATCTAAATACCACACACAAGTCCATGGGAGACGCTGCTGCCATAGAGAGAAGCCTAATTTCAAAGCCTTTGCAGAAAAATCAAGAAAGGCATGTGTTTTCTTTACCTCGTCCTTTCATTACTGAGGACACATTTAAAACATTGAGTACATTGAAAACTGCATCTTTTAAGTCTTTACAATACTATATTTTGAAGACATATATGGAGTATACATATCATTTTACATATATATCATTTTAAGTGAATAAAAAGGGAGAACTTAAGATAAAAATATTTTGTGGGATGTTTTGAAGATTCTTCAATATAATGGGAAATTTAAAAAGCAGATTTCAAAATTACAAACACATGAAGTTTATGATAAAAATATATATTAAACATACACACACATGCTTGGGAAAAACTTACTAGAAAAAAAGTCAAAATGATAACAGTGGTCTTCTCTTAGTATGATTATGAGTGATTTGTTTCCTTTTTTATATTTAAAACATTTTCCACAATAATTATGTGTTCCATTTATAATATAAAAACAATAAATATCATTTAAAAATGAGATACAAGCTCTAGAGAAGGCAAATTAATCCAGATTAAACAATATTGCAGGACAATTATGTTAAGATTTTATTTCTCTTCAATACCCATGGATTCACTACTTTTTCTTGCTCTGTGAACTGACCTAGTTTTCACTCCAGCAATGCCCTGCTTCTCTGTCCTGCATAGGATGGCAAGTCCCTGGCACTCTTTTTTTTTTTTTTTAATATTTTTATTGATTTCAGAGAGAAAGGGAGAGAGCGATAGAAACATCAATGATGAGAGAGAATCATTGATTGGCTGCCTCCTGCACATTCCACACCAGGAATTGAGCCTACAACCCAGGCATGTGCCCTGACCGGAATCAAACCGTGAGCTCCTGGTTCATAGGTCGATGCTCAACCACTGAGGCATGCCTGCAGGGCTCCTCGGCACTCTTGAAGTTATTCAAGCTCCATAAACCCACAAGTGAGCACGCCCCATTTGTAACTGTGCAGATGTCAGACACGGCCCCTTAGAAGAAGTAAGATGATGTCATAGCAATTTAACCCAGGGAAGGATAAAAGAAGTATATAAGCCACGTGCTTCTCTAGAATAACAAAGTACATCTGTCTTTAAACTCACAAGGCTGGGTATGGCTTCTAAGGCAAAGCCCTTTGCTATCCTTTCTGGAAATAGGTGTTTTTTCTAGACAGAATTCCTCTTCCAGTGTTGGAATAGGGCCCCAGGTTCTGACCTGTGGACAGAGATCTCTGCAGTGGGCACCCTGCAGCATTTCTTTCCGGAGGTGAGGACATCCAGACTCTGTGAAGTTGGCCTTCTTAGGACTAATCGGAGGGGTCAGGGCAGAGGTGCAATGGCAGTGGGGCGGGGGGGGGGGGGAGTCAGGGACTTAAGTATAAACGTGAGGGCAGGTATGGGACTCATAGAGTCCTGTGACAGCACTTGGGTCCACGAAACAAGTGACTTCCTAAAAACCATGCTGCCAGTAGTTCTGCCAGGAGAGGCCTGTCTGAAGAGCTGGAGTCTTCCCTCAGCCACCACCTGTTCTCATCCTGCTTTCTATCTGGACGGTTGACACTCACTGAGCTCGGCAGCCTTCAGAGATAGTCTAAGTGCAACATATATGAGCAAATACGTGTATTATTCTCCCTCTGTCCTCTCTTACACAAACAGTGGCATACAATACATATTGTTTTTTTTTTTTGCCTTGGGTTGGTGTTTTCCCATTTAAAAACACACCTTAGAGCCCAACAGCTGTGTGAGGAGCTTGAGAAAAGCTCTCCTCCAAAAAGACATCTATAAACTGGTCAGAATTAGCAAAGACGATTGTCTCAGGAAACTGACCAAAGTGCTCACAACAAATTGAGAAGCGTATATTCAGCAAATCTACAGAGACCTGATAAGAGCAGTGGAAAACTCTAGAATTTAGGCTTGGGGCTGCACACCCCCAGCTCTGTGTTGTAGAAAATCTGCTCCAGTGGGTTTGGCAGCTGAGTGGCAGCTCCCATCCCCCTCCTTGGGGTAGAAGATCTAGAGGATCCAGCAGCCAGTAGATATCAGCAGATCCTACTTCCCACAGCTCTGTGCTGCAGAGTCCTATCCCGAATGGGTAGTCGCAACTAGGTGGAAGTGACTGTTTTCTTACTCCCAACATAGAAGAACATGGGTGGAACTGATGAGAAGTGCAAACCTCCCATTTTCTCACAGCACTGGTTTGTGGCAGAACAGCTCAGGTAGGCTGGACAGCTGAGAGGCAAGTCCCATCTCCTCTAGTTTTCTGAGAGAGAAGAGCTATTCCAGGTAGATCTGACAGCCGGTGAACATTGGCAGATCCCATCTTCTGATTCAGTCCCCATTCCCCAAACCCCTGCTCTGGGCTCCAGAAAACCTGTAGTGGTCAATGGTGGAGCTAGTCAGTGGCACCAGTTCTTCCTCGCTACACCGCTCCTCCTCTCACAGTGTTTGCTCAGTAAAGAGGACCCAGGTAGTGCAGCTGGTGAAGAGTGAGTTCCCCATCCCCTTTGGATCTCTGACTCCTGATCCTAAGCACAAGACTCTGCCCTGGAAAGGGTTGGAGTGAGCCTCGAGACTAGCAATAGGATGCCCCTGCCAAGAGGTTTTACTTTCATTGCCTCAAACTGTGGAGATACTTATGCCCCAGGTCATTATTGAAAACTATGGAGCAATCAGAAATTAGTGGAGGCTAACAACTGGGTATGAAACTAATAGAGGCAGACTAACCAGAAGTGTAATGAGGAGATCAAGGAAAAAGACAACCAAAGAGAACCCAGCTAAACTCACAGTCATTCCTGGTGCTAAGCAACTTTGTGTGCGTGCCCAAGGCTGAGCCATCCAAAGAGTGAATAAAGAAGGAATTTCTGAGCTACCAGTCCCTGGATGAATGCGGGGTACATTTGTAAACTCTAAAAGCAATCTCCAATTCACACACAAGTCCAATGGTAAAAAGTGAAGACCTTACTAGTTCAGGGGCCTTAAACACAACATCTAGCCAATTGGAGGCTGACTGGGACCCTAGGAGTGACTCAGGAGTGGCGTGTAGGAAACAGGCTTAAAGGTAAAACTGAGGGATAAAGTTTGAGCAGCGATGCTAGAGGCTGCCAATGCAAGGAAAATAGATTTCACTGAACTAGTCGAGCCAAATCACTAAACAAAGAAATAAACAACAACAGTAACAATTCCTAGAAGGAGAAAATTTAGTATCCACAGTTGCTTCAATATGTTATCTAAGTATCCAGTTGTCCACAAAAATTACGAGACATGCAAACAAACAAACAAATAAACAGGAATGTGTTATCCATGCATGGGAAAAAGAACAGGCAATAAACACTGCCTTTAAAGGGCCCAGATGTTGGACATTATAGACAAAAGTTTAAAGCAGCTTTTGTAAATGTGTTCAAAGAACTAAAAGACATTGTATTGAAGGAATTGAAGTAAGGTATGATGATGATGTCTCATCAAGTAGAAAAAATAAATAAGGAGATAGAAATTACAAAGTAGAACCAAATAGAAATACAGAGTTGAAAATACAATGACTAAAATAAAACATTCACTAGAGGGATTCAACAATAGATTTAGGATGGCAGAAGAAAGAATAAGCAAACTGGAACATAAATAAATAAATTAAGATTATGCCATGGGAAGAACAAAGAGAGAAAAATGAAAAAGAAATGCATTGAGTCTAAGAAAAATGTGGGACATAATTAAAAACATTGATATATGCATTATCCATTATGGGTGTACCAGAAAGAGAGGAGAGCAAGAAAGGAACAACAACAACAATACAATTCAAAGAAATAATGCTGAAAACTTCTAAAATTTCTTAAAAAAATTAATCTACACATCTAAGCAGCTCAATTAATTCTAAGGAGGATTAAATGTTAAAATAGAGAGCAACACCTGGACACATCATAGTTAAAATGTTGAAAGCCAAGTAAAGAGACAATCTTGAAAGCCACAAGACTAAGATGATACGTCATGTGCAAGGGGACCCTACTACGATTAATTGACTTATTCCTCAATAAATTGACTTAAAAAAACAATGGAGTCCATATTCAATATGATGAGAAAATAAACCCCTGTGAATTAAGAAGCTTATGTTAGCAAACTATTTTTAAAATGAAGGTGAAATAAAGACATTTCCAGACAGGGGAAATGATAAATGAATGATAAAAACTGAGAGAATTCATTGCGTGGGTAAAGAAAAGTTGGAGGACACAGTCTTTTCAGCAAATGTTGCTGGGACAATTATACAGCCACATACAAAAGAATAAAGTTGAGCCTGTACTTCATACCCTATATAAAATATTTCCGTATTTTAACACTTACAACAAAGCAACAATAATGAAGACAGTGTAGCATCGGCATAACAATTGCATATAGATCAAGGGAATAGAACTGAGTCCCGAAATAAACCCATGTATCTATTTTTAAATGATTTTTGTCACTTGGATGCCAAGACTATTCAATGGGGAAAGAGTAGTCTTTTTGACAAATGTTGCTAGGACAACTAGATAGCCACATACAAAAGAATAAAGTTGGGCCCGTACCTCAAACCGTATATAAAAATTAACTCAAAATGGACCCAGACATAAATATAAGAGATGAAACTCTTAAAGGAAAAACAGAAGTAAATCTTTGTGACCTTGGGTTAGGCAATAGTTTCTGAAATGTGATACCGACAGAGCCAGAAACAAAAGAAAAAGTAAGTAAATTGGAGTACATTAAAACTAAAGACTTTTGTGTTAAAATGATATTATCCAGAAAATGAAAGGTAACCCATAGAAAGGGAGAATACACTTGTAAAGAATATATCTGATATGCATGTGTATAAAGAACTCCTAAAGAAACAATACAAAAGACAAGTAACTCGATTTAAGAATGGATAGAGGATCTTATAGACATTTTTATAAGGAAGATTTTAAAATGGCCAATAAACATATGAAAAGATGCTCAACAGCCCTAGCCGGTTTGGCTCAGTGGATAGAGCGTCAGCCTGTGGACTGAAGGGTCCCAGGTTCGATTCCGGTCAAGGGCACATGCCAGGTTTGCAGGCTCAATCCCCAGTAGGGGGAGTGCAGGAGACAACTGATCAACGATTCTCTCTCATCATTGATGTTTCCATCTCTCTCTCCCTCTCCCTTCCTCTCTGAAATCAATAAAAATACATTAAAAAAAAGAAAAGAAAAGATACTCAACATAAATAATTTTCAGGGAAATGCAAACCCTAACTACAATGAGATACTACTTCACACCTACAAGGATGGCTATAATAAAAAAAGAAAATAATAATATGTATTCATGAGGATGTGGAGCATTTGAAACTCTCATACGGTGGGAATATAAGATTGTGCAGCTGCTCTGGAAAATAACCTGGAAGTTCCTCAAAAGATGACACTCATAATTACCATATGGCCCAGCAATTCCACACCTAGGTATATGTTCAAGAGAAATGAACACATATGTCCACACAAAAATTTGTGTACAAAATGTTCACAACAGCATCATTCATAAAAGCCAAAAAAAAAAAAAAAATGAAAATAACCCAAATGTCCATCAACTAATGAATGAAGAAACACAATGTGGTATGTCTATACATTGAAATATTATTTGACTACTAGAGACCCAGTGCACAAAATTCGTGCATGGTGGGGGGGAGGGGTCCCTCAGTCCGGCCTGCACCCTCTCCAATCCAGGACCCCCTGTGGGATCGGGCTTAAACCGGCAGTCAGACATCCCTCTCACAATCCGGGACCACTGGCTCCTAACTGCTCACCTGACTGCCTGCCTGATTGCCCCTAACCACTCTGCCTGCCTGCCTGATCGCCCCTAACTGCTTCTGCCTTGGCCCCCGCCACAGTGGCTGTGTCTGGAAGGACGACCAGAAGATGTCCTGTTGACCCGGTCTAATTAGCATACTACCCTTTTATTAGTATAGATTAGTCAGCTCAGGCAGCCATAACAAAATATCATAAATTTGTGTGGCTTAAACAACAGAAATGTATTTTTCTCACAGTTTTGGAGGCTGGAATTTGGGGTCAGGGTACCAGCATAGCATCATCCCATACACCAGAAAGTGGTGGGTTGATTGCTAGTCAGGGCACATGCCCAGGTTGCAGATTCAATATCCAGTCCAGTGAGTGCAGGAAACAACAGAAAAATGTTTCTCTCTCTCTCCCTTCTTCTCTCTGAGATCAATTAAAATGAATGATAAATAAATAATGTTCTCCAATGGGGGAAAAAAAATGAGACATATGTACTGCTATTTGTAATACTTTAAAAAATAAAATTAAATTAAAAAAATAAATCATGTTCTCTAAGTATGGTTTTAACAGGAAAGACATTAGTGATCTATAAAGTGAAAAACTCGTTAGAACACATATATACAGCATGACCCCATTAAAAAATTTATTGATTTCAGAAGAAGGGAGAAGGAGACATAGAAACATCAATGATGAGAATCATTGATCAGCTGCCTCCTGCACGCTCCTACTGAGGATCAAACCCAAAATTTGACCATGAATCATATCATGACCTTTTGGTTCATAGTTCGATGCTCATCCACTGAGCCCCACCAGCCAGGCCCCATTTTTACCAATACCAGGCACATGAGGTACATTGGCAAGATCTCACTCCTAGACGAAAGTCTGAAATTGCCCAAACTCCTCTGCAGCTAGGTTTCTGGATATGAATTTGTTTCTGCTGATTAGATGCGCTTGCACAATATTTTGAAGGCAGAAGTGGGGCAGAGGCATCTTCCCGCAGTTTGGGCTGTTTGCTGCTGGTGATCATGTTTGCAGAGATGTGGAGGTTTTCTGCAGTGGAGTCCAGGCTGTGCACAGGCTGTTGTGGCAGAAGCAGTGCCCAGTGACCTCTTTTGTGGGAGCTGGAGGGCACTTGCAGGGGTAGCAGTTTCCTGATCCCAGGGTCACAGCTGTGCCAGAATGTTCTAGAATTCAGTTGTGGCTGAGCGGGCAGCTCCTCCAGCTGGGCAGGGAGTCTTTCCTGGGGCCCAGCCTAATACCCACTCCTCCAGCTTTCTGATGATTTCCCAGGCACCAATTCCCTGTGCTAAATTCTTTCCTGCCTAAAATAGCAAAAATCTAAAAACATTTTGGATCCTCTACTTTCAACGAAAACAATGCTGCACAGGGTCAGGTCTGAGAAGTGGGTGAGGTGTTGCAGAAGGCTCCCTTCTTTGAGTCTCAGCTTCCCCTTCTGTAGAATGGGGACCAAAGATTATCTGTTCATAGTTACTGAAGACCGTGGCAGCTGTGTTTCCCAAGGATGGCCACAACATTTCCCATCCCTCCTGTGGCCTTGCCACTTTCTGCCACGTCCTCTCTCTTGAAGTGGGGCTGACCTCTGAATTCCAAGGCCAAAGCCAAAAAGGTGCGGGGCTGCAGCCCCGCCCACCCCACCAGGGTTTCCAGCTCCAGCCCCACCCATGCCGCTTGGGGCTCTGCCTGGCAGGGGCCTTGCCCTCCTGGCTCGCTTCCCCTTCCGTCTGCAGCCCAGCGCCTCGCTGCACGTCATGGCCCATCTGCTGGTGCTGCTGGGCCCAGCGGGTGGGGTAAAAGCCCATGTTGGGCCTCGCACCTCCTGGCTCCTGTGTGCCGCTGCCCCCTGTGCCCTGCAGCCCCTATTCCTGCCGCTGTTCCCACGAGGGCCAGATGCCCAGGTGCTGTATGTGGCTCGTGGGACTGCTGTGGCCACCAGGAAAGCATCCCCACCTCATCCCTGACTCCAGTGCCCTGATCCCGAGTCAATTTCTGCCAAAGGAGAGCTTTGCCTGCGCAGCTGCCCAAGACTGAGACCAAGCAACTCCAAGGTCCCCGGACCCCAAATTTCTGCCAGCCAAGGCAGTTGGCCTGCTGGCCCCACCCTGATTGGGGTGTTGGGGGCGATCCGGCCTGGATCAGGCCAGTTCGCTGGCCTCAGTGGGTGTCGTAGCGACTGGTTTTTAGGTCACTATGGTCATGACAGCATTATGGTCTCTGGCTTTTCATATATATAGATAGAAGGGACTGCAGTATGATAGATGCTACCACATGGATAAATCTAGGAAAAATTATGCTAAGTGACAGAAGCTAGGCACAAAGAGTCACAGATTGTATGATTTCCTTGATATGAAATGTCCAGAATAGCCAAACCTACAAAAATAGAAAGTAATGTGTGGTTGCCTAGTACTGGGGAAGAGGGAGAATGGGGAATGTTTGGTGATGAGTAGGGGGGTTGTTTTGAGTAATGAAAATGTTCCAGAATTAAACTGTGGTAATGTTTGTACAATCTGTGAATAAACCAAAAATCATTGAATTGGGTACTCTAAATGAATGTATTTTTTGGTATGGAAATATGCCTCCATTACCACATATCTGTGAGTTATATATGGCTCAGGATTTCTCCTGAGAACAGCATGTTTTCAGAGCAGATTAGTCATGCAGGGTGGCTGCAGTCACTGAAAGCTTGACTGGCCTGGAGGATCTGATTCCAAGACAGCTGCCCCATTTTTGTTGGCTGCCGGCCAAAGACCTTAGTTCTTATTCCCTGTGACCTTATGGTTGCCTGAGTGTTCTCACTGAGTGTCAGCTGGCTTCCCTCCATGAGTGATTAAGAGAACAAGGTGGAAAAAAGGTACAATGCCTTTTATAACTTAGTCTGAAATGGTACATTTGGTGGTCGTATCAAAAATTCTATTGGTTTGCCCCAGCCCGTGTGGCTCGTTGATTGAGCATTGTTCAGTACACTCAAAGGTCACCGGCTCGATTCCCAGTCAGGGTACATGCCCAGATGGTAGGTTTGGTCCCCAATTGGGATTTTTACAGGAGGCAACTGATTAATGTTTCTCTCTCACATTGACATTTATCTCTCCCTCTTTCCCTCTCCCTTCCTCTCTCTCTAATATCAATTGTAAAAAAAGAGAAAAAAATGTTGGTATTAAAAAAAATTATATTGGTTACACAAGGGTGTGCAAGCAAGAGGTAGGAATCACTGGGAGCTCTCTTGGAGGCTGGCCTCTGCCAGTGGAGATTACAATTCTTGCTTTCTTCCAGGGACATCAGCTTCCCCAGCTACTAACACTGCCCTGGTTAAATATACTTGTACCTTGTGACCCCCGAGGCCTGTGAAGGAGCATTTCAGGTTTCTGCTGGAGATCTAAATGAATGTGCATGTGTGCACGCATGCACGCGCGCACACACACACACACACACACACCATGCACATGCACACACACTCATATATATATATATATATATATATATATATATATATAAAAATATAAATGTATGGATATAAATATATGAAAACACATATGAACTAATATTTATGTTACTTTTTTAAAAGTCTATGAATTTTCAGGATTGGTTTTTATCTGCTTTTTCTTTTTCTTGCTAATATTATTTACTCTTACATTTACTTGGCAGACATATATGCATCCATAAGAAGTGCCTTTCCTTGCTGCAGTCCTCTAGTTAAGAAATCCTGTCTCTTACACTGAGGAATCATGAAAAATACAAATGCAGAAACCCTGACCCTACGGCCTCCTGTGATGGCTTTTAGATCAATATAGTGGCACCTGCTTGTGTTAGGCTAGCTGAAGTTCTGTTCTGTCTATCGATATTTTCCTAAGTGACTCAATTAATTATGGGTTTTGAAGAAGACAGGAGATCTTGTGATGATTCCTAAGAGACCTGTACACAGGCTTCTTCCATGTGATTTTACAGGGAGATGTTCAATGTTGAGCAGTCTTGACCCTGATCATTTTTTTTTTTTGCTTGCCTTCATTGCATGAGGATTGCTTTGTCCACCCCAAAAGCAACTGAAAATAAATCAGGATCTTTCTAACTGGTGAAGAAGGAACACAGCAGTACCCAATGAGTGAATGCAGGAGCTAGGAAAGGGAAAATAGGGTTCCTTTAATGTTATGACTTCAAGAATAAAATTGATGGATTTTCCTTAGTGTCTGACTTCAACATGAGACTTTATTCCCTTCATGTGTTTTCAGGAGTCATCAGAGATCTGCACTGATAGTGCTGGTAAATTTACATCACAGCAGTCCCCTGAGGATGGTAGGAAGGAGCCCAGGCATAGAGGTGTTGAGTTCCAGTGCTGGTTTGCCACTAACTAACTCTGTGACCTTGGGCATATCACTTCCCTGCTGTGGGCCTCATTCCTACTCTGTAAACCAGAGTTGGACTAGCTCTGGAGTTCCCAGCATTGAGAGCCAATGACAAAAGGGACTTCCATGGGGTAATCATTTTTTATTGTGGCCAAATAAAGCTATTAAAAACAAAAGCTAGCATCTCCAAGACTATAATTTCATCATAAAGAACATTTGACCACCCACTCCCCCCAAAGTAGAAAAAGCACAGTCTCAGTGTACATTTATGCCTTTATAAGGAATAAACTTAATTTTATAAAAAAATTAACTTAATGATCCATTTCTCTACAGACCTTAGAACCACCATGGAGCAGCATTTGGAAACCCAGGGATGGCTCTCCTTCCATTCTGACATCCCAGGGCTCTCCTACAGTATGTGACTGTGACACTGTTGGAATGCAGCACTTTCTGGTGCCCTGAGGGCTCCCCAAGCAAACTCTATGGAACAAGGCTCGCAAAGCAGCTTGGACAGGGCTACCAGCCCTTCTCTTGGGGTGCCATTCCATACCTGGGCGCCAGGCTTCACTCAGCTGCCAGCTCACAGCTGCCAGATACGTTATTAGCTGGTAATGGTTTGTGTTTTTCCATTGTATTAGGAAACTCCAGAAGGTAGAAATGCCAGATCAAATCTGCACCGGAAGTGTCCTTTTGCTTATTTATTTGCCTCACCAGCCCTCCTCCCTGCCCAAGGTTGTATGGTGCTAGGCCCAGGGGATAATTTACCACTTGCATTTAGAATCCTTCCCTGGGCTCCATGGCCCAATTTTGGACTTCCCAGCCTCCAGAACTGTGAGAAATAAATGTCTGTTGTGTAAACCACCCAGGCTATGGTGGTTTGTTGTGACAGTCCAAACAGACTAAAGCGCCAGGCTCCTCAAAGTCTGCCCCCTGCTCAGCTAACTTCCCAGCCGCACCTCCTGCAAATTCCCCTGAGCCAGGCTGCAATGTTTGCAGTCTCCACCTCTCTCTTCTTCACACCTTCCCCTTCACTGACTGGCCTGACTCCTGATCATTGCTCAGATTTCTCCTTCCACCTCAGGGCCTCTGGGAAGCCTGCCTGGCTTCACAAACTGGGTGTATCACCTCTCCAGGATGTCGCCATGCACACTGCCACCCTGCTTTACCCATCAGAGGGTAGGGTCTGGATCTTGCTCACTGTCATTCTAGCACAGTGCCTGGAATGTGGGAGGGACTCAGTAGTACTTGAATAATGAGTGGGTAGATAAATGTGCAAATCTAAGCAAAGCAACTTCTTGTGGTGGGAGTTTAGGAACCTGAAGGATGGACTATGCTATGGAACAGTGTTCTTCCCCTTCCCTGCTTGGTGCTCCTCAAAACCCCTTGAGCAGGGACTCTTGGGCTGCCACAAGGTCTGCAAATTCGGTCTGTCACATGCTGAGCACTAGAAGGAACTAGGAATTTGGAGCCTGAACAAGAGCTGTGTGTGTGTGTGTGTGTGTGTGTTGTGGGGGAGACCATAAGCGTAACTATTTCCAAAACTTCTCAACTCTGCTTTGTGGTAATTGGAGCAGACATTCTATTTCGCAGAAGCCAGACTTTTAAAAGAAAAGGGAGGTAGTTTCCACCATCCTAGAAGGAACAACTTTCTGCAACTGGACTGAGGACTGGAGGCCCATATTAACTGAGCCCCTGCTGGGTGTCTGCTTTCTAAGGAAGGTGTAGTTGGTCACAATGGGCAGATGAGGAAACTGCCTCAGGCCTTGTGTCGGCTGGAACCTGGAGGGAGGCACCTTCTAGTGGTTCCATGGTTGCCCACTAGACCACCAGGGGTGAAGTCCAGGACTCCTAGCATGAGGACATCCAACGGCCTCAAGCAATGTCACCAGGAATTGGTGTCTCCCTGCTGTTTCTCAGGCCTACTTTCCTCCGTGTCAGCTTCATGTCAGGCAGGCCATCTCCATGTGGGACCCCAGCGTGCATCTGCTTCCCCTGGCCAGGTCATTGTTGTCCCTGAACCAAACACAATGGCCAGGAAGATGACAAAGCAAATTGCTAAGCCCAAGGGATGGTATAGCTATACTTGAGCCACATGGGTGAACCAGTGTTCATCCCAAAGGAAATTGGGGAATATATGGCTGGCAGAAAAAAAAGCATTTCCAGGCCAGAGAGTTACCCATGGTTGGCAACTTAAGCAGGGCTTTGTACAAAAGTGGAGGCAGTGAAGTGTAATTGTTTGAATCCCAACTCTGTCATCACTAGCTGTATAACTTTGAAGAACTTACTGAAGCCTCTCTGTTTCTGATCCGTAAAGTGGACACAACAGAATCTGTCTCATAGGATCCTCAAAAGGATCAAATTAGTTAAAATAACTGAAGAGCCCTAGCCAGTTTGGCTCAGTGAATAGAGCATCAGCCTGCGGACTGAAGGGTCCCAGGTTCAATTCCGGTCAAGTGCACATGCCCAGGTTGCGGGCTGGATCCCCACTAGGGGGTGTGCAATGGTTCTCTCTCATCATTGGTGTTTCTATCTCTCTCTTTCCTTCTCTCTTCCTCTCTGAAATCAATAAAAATATATTTTAAAAAAACAACCCAAAACTGTAGAGTTCAGAACATGTTGCCAACATATCATGTGAGCTCTTACTCTGGATAGTCTGTTATAAGGTTTTGCAAGCTGAAAAATGCAGAATTGGCCAATAATACATACACCAATCAGAGTGGATGCTGAAATGCAGTGCTTAAATCAGAACACAGACTTCACTGCAGAGGTGGCACTATGACAAGGGTGAACCCTGTGCTGTTAGCTCAGGGTCAGAAGCAGTGGGGAGGCAGATGGGCTGCGTCTTGTGTTCTGTGGAGCTGTTCGTATGGCCTGAGGAGGGAATAACTTTCCCTGAATTCATTTGGATGGGAGTTTCTAAAATGATGGCCCATACATCCTGTCTACTTCTGTCTTGAATTCCACCCAGAAAAATGTGGGGCCAACTGAAGTCTGTGCATGTGCACTCGTTTTATGATTAGGGTATCCAAGAGGAAATTTAATTTTAATCCAAGACAATTAAACAAACAGTTTCTGTGGTCCAAGCACTGTAGGCAGACAGGAATAATAAAGCGTGGACCCCTGGGCTTAAGGAGTTTACAAAGGAACACACGAGATAAGGGAAAAAAATCAGCACAGTACAGACTATATAACAAATACAAAGAGCCATGGAAAGTTAGGGAGTTTGGGGGAGAATTAATCTGGGTGAAGGCCTCATGGCGGGGGGCGGGGGGGCTGTGAATGCAGATGACTCAGAAGGAGCCCTCTTTAATGAGGTACTGCAGAGGCAGAGGAGAGCAGCTTGAACATGCTAGAGAAAGGGAGGGAAGCTGGTCTCAGCCACTCCTCTGTGAAGGGTCTGGGATGGTGTTTCTGGATTTCATGTGACTACGCCTACACTTGAGTTTCTGCTACACATATTCAGTAAAATAGTCAAGAAAGCAAACTATAAGGCTATGGAGCAATGCCTTCTACATTTTGACAGAAAGTGATTTCTATCTACCAAACTTTTAATCATATACAAAGGAAAAAATAATATATTAGACTCTAAAAACAACTACTTTTCAAATATCTTTGATCATAAAGCAATGAGAGGATGTGCTCTATTAAAAAGAGAAGTAAATCAAGAAAGAATATAAGAAGATCTAAAATATAGGAAACACAGAATAACATACAAAGGAGACAGAGAGGATTACCAGGATAATGGTGAAGGCAGATCCTAGAAGGTCAGCAGTGTACCACAGAGAGAAGCCAGTCCAGACTGGAGCAGGTCAGAAGGCTTCGGGAGATTTGTTTTCAAGAGGCTGGAATTATTAGAATGCTCACTGCTTCTAAATCTTAAGGGGGGACTTCTGGTGCCTGGTTAGGCATATGAAGAGCTCAGAATGAACCACTCTACCTTAACAACAAGTAAAACTGAAAAATCAACAACTCTTAGAATGGTCAGAGAAATAAAGTCACAGAGCAAACTACCCCCTCCCCCAAGTTGGAGAGACAGACACTTACATGCTGAGTATCTGAACTTAGCACAGCAGATATCCATGAGCAGAAATCTCAGAAGGAACCAGTGCTGGGACATGGACACCTGAACTGCAATAGATGAATTGCTGGAGGCTTGGCATACTTTTATGAGTTTAACTTCTATGAGCTTGACCAGTTTCCAACAGTTAATATCGGAGAACAATCCCTTCTTACTTCTAGCATGGAAAGGGAAAAGGAACTCTTTTGAAATACACCAGAGCACCCTGTTCTCAACAAGGCCTGCCCTCAGGAGAAACTAGTTCACCAGAGTCTAACTGACCTGGGAGAAGAGAAATACAGGCCTGCCTCCTTTTATTGTGCTTTACTTTATTGCACTTCACAGATGCTATGTTTTACAAATTGAAGGTAGGTCCCTTCACCAACAAAAACATTACAACTTGCTTTCTTATTGTGATCTGGAACCGAGCCCACAATATCTCAGAGGTATGCATGTACTCAACTCCAGGCAGCTCTAGCCTTCTATATAGGAGAAGAGACATACCCAACTCCCGCCCACTCTAGCCATCCTTTTCCTCCTAAGTGGGGCCTAGGGGGCCTGAGAAACGTCTGAAGTTCACAGTTCAGGGCACAGGCTCATTAAAATACTTTTACCTGGTATATCATGACTGAATATCAAGAAAAAATTATAAGGTATACCAAAGGCAAAAAATACAACTTGAAGAGACAGAGAAAGCATCAGAACCAGACATAGCAAGGATGTTAGAATGATCAAACTGAGATTTTAAATATGTTAAGGTCTCTGATGGGTAAAGTAGACAGCAAGTGAGAACAGATGGCCAATGCCAGCAGAAAGATGGCAAAGCCAGCAGAAAGAACCAAAAAGAAATGCCAAAGATCAAAAACACTAACAGAAATGAAGAATACCTTTGATGGTCTTACTAGTAGACTGAGCATGGCTGAGAAAAGAATATCTGAGCTTGATCTTTATTCCCAATAGAAACCTCTAAAAGCAAAGGGAACAAAGAGTGAAAAAACAAACAAACAAAAAAACAAAAACCAGAATAGCAAAGGACTACAGGACAACCACAAAAAGTGTAACATATGCATAATGGGAATACCTGAAGGATAAGAAAGAGAGAAAGGAACAGAAGTAATATTTGAAACAATAATGATTAAGAAGTTCAGAGTTAATGCCAGGAACCAAACCACAGACCCAGGAAGCAGAATAAATGCTAAAAACAAACAAACAACAACAAAATCCTATTTCTAGGCACATAATTTTTAAAACACAGAAAATTAAAAAGAAAAAGAAATAATGAAACTAGCCAGAGGAAAAAGGCACCCTACCTATTGAGGAACAAAGACAACATACATTTGACTTCTGCTCAGAAACCCTGAAATAAAGAACAAAGTGGAGTGAAATATTTAGAGTATTGAGAAACAAAAACCTCAGCAACCTAGAATTCTGTATCCTGCAAAATCCTCCTTCAAAAATGAAAAAGAAATATAGACTTTCTCAAACAAATATTGAGAGAATTTGTTGCCAATAGACCTGCCTTGCAAGAAATGTTAAAATAAGTTCTTTACTGAGAGTCTTTAATATGCTTGTTTCCACTGTGACTCTCCAAGAGGGGTGTAGAGTATTGTGTTTCCTAAAAGTTTTTAATTATTCAATGTTTCTCCCTCTACAGAGTTTCTGTTTATGTTTCTCGAAACCAGTGCTTCGTGGGACCTAGTTTGAAAACTCTGGCTGTGAAACAGATGCCAGTATTTCAGTCCATCCCCTTCTCATGGCAGTGATGCCTGTGAGCACAACTGCAGCCAAATCCCTTTATTTTATTTTATTATTACTCTTTTTTTATTAATCCTCACTTGAGGATATTTTCCACTGATTTTTAGGTAGAGTGGAAGGGAGAGGGAAAGACAGAGAGAAACATCTATGTGAGAGAAACACATCAATTGGTTGCCTTCTGCATGAGCCTTGACCAGGGCCCAGGCCAGGGAGGATCCTGCAACCAAGATATGTGTCTTTGACCAGAATTGAAACTCGACCTTTGGTGTGCAGGCTGATGCTCTGTCCACTGAACCAAACCGACTAGGGCACAAATCCCTTTATTAAATGACAACAAGACATCTGATGCCAGGAAGAAATAGTGCGGTGCTACCACCCACCAAACTGGCCACACAAGAATCTAGGGTCTTCTCTGGACTACCGTCCTTCATCTCTCCTTTCCCACCTCTTGTCTTAATCCAGAAATTGTGCTCCCCCTCCCACAATTGAAGCATAGTCACAGATGCCCTATCACCAGTATCTCATTCTTGTCTATCTTCTATATGCTGTCCTCAGCAATCCTTATAAGAAAGAAACTTGGTAATTTCACTCTCCTACTTGAAAACTCCTTCCACTTTCCCTTTTATGATTGAATTGAAATCCTTCATTTTTCTTACAAGGTCTCTAAATAACAGAGCCCAGCCGTTTGCCTGTACTCCACACCATGCAGAACCACCCTGAACTTGTCTCTATTCCTGAACAGAAGATGTCCTTTCATAACCTTTGGACATACCTTCCTAGAAAGTCTTGCTCTCCATCATGGGTGTCAGCCCTTGAGATCTGATTAAATGTCCTACAGAAAGCCTCTCGCATCTTCCATGCCCACAGATACAGTTACCAATACTCTCTTCTCTCTGGGTCCTCACATAATTGCCTTTGTTAGACATAACATAAATCAGATTGCTCTTTAATTAGATAACCCAACCAGCTACACTTTAATCCAATCAACTATAGTCCAGCCACACCTACTCTAATTGCCCTTTCTGCAATCTAATCAGAACCCGAATGTCAACATAGTCCCCAGACCTCGGCGACCCTCTTCCTAACATTCATCCCTTCAACTCAATCACAGCCTTTAAATACCATACCCAACCAGCCCTCGGGATTAAAAAGGTTAGTCTGAAACTATTCAACAAGGTTGATAAGAAAAACAAATAACGGAAGGAAGCAGATTTATCCTGCCAGTCTGAAATCCTGATTTTAAGAAGTTTCCCCACAAGTTCAAGATGGTAACCACTGTGGCTTCAATTCTCAATGAAAAGTACCCCCAAGCTAAAAACTACTGCTTTTATCTCTTTTAATTCTGTTAACAATAAGAACAATGACAAAAAAAGGGGAGGGAGCAGCAGTCTACACCAGTGAATCTTAGATGCTAATTAAATGGTAAATTTTTTTTAAATGTATTTTTTATTTTTAAAATCTTTATTGTTCAGGGTATTACAGATGTCCCCCTCCCCCCACCCATTACTCCCTCCCATCTGGTTCCCACCCCACCCCAGGTCTTCACCACCATGTTGTCTGTGTCCATAGGTAATGCATATATGTGTGTAAGATCTTTGGCTAATCTTTTCCTGCTCCCATCTCCCTGCTTCCATTTGAGATTCATCAGTCTGTTCCATGGTTCCATACCTCTGATTCTATTTTATTCACCAGTTTATTTTGTTCATTAGATTTCTTGTTCATTTATTTTGATTTATAGAATCAATTGTTGTTGAATATGTATTTATTGCCATTTTAATGTTCATATTTCTTCTTCTTCTTCTTCTAATTCTTCTTCTTTTCCTTCTCCTTCTTATTCCTCTTTCTCTTCTTCTTAGAGAATACCATTCAACATTTCATGTAATATTGGTTTGGTGGCGATGAGCTCCTTTAGCTTTTTCTTGTCTGTGAAGCTCTTTATTTACCTTTAATTCTAAATGATAGATAACTGGCAAATTTTAATGTGGAGAAAATGTAGCCTCCTATAAGCTTAGTTACAAGGTAAAACAAATATGCTAACAAACAGTGTCAATTTTTTTAAAATGCCACAAAATTAAAAAGCTATTGCTTTATGTAGTATAACAAAAAACAATCCAGTTTTCTTTGCAAACAATAACAAAGCAGAAAAGAACACCTTTTGTCATGATTGGTTTTCAGCTTGCCTTCCACCAATCTGAATTCTGCTTTAAAATGATGATCCTACCAGTGGTGGATACACACTCCTCTCCGATCAGCCTTGACAGGAACAGTGTGTACAAAGGGCTGGCCCTTCCCAACCAGCCCAGATTGAGGATGTGCCTCCCAGGGCATCATCTCCAAGGATTCCCCCAAGCAGCCATCACTGTGTTCTGAACTAGTTGTCCCAGAAAAGCCACAGGACCACTCACTCAACCAGATGCCAAAAACAAACAAAAACCACCTACCCAACCAGTGCATGACTTGTACAGAATTGTGTAACCAGTCCAGAAGTCCTTCATATGACATTTTAAAGCAAATAGAAAGATGATTTTATTGCATGCTTCTAATGGTGGTGGGAGGTGGGGTCAAATGTCTTCCAACACTTGCTTGAGAAATCCAGTATGTGGCATGCTTCAGGATGGGGGAAGAACCCGCATGTGTTTAGAGAGAGGGAAATGCAAAGCATGCTGGACAGAAAAAGCTCCTCAAGACTTCGATGAGTTAACTAGAAAAAACCTCACCGAAGATGTCACAGATTTCAAAATAGATTCTGACCATAACTGTGTCTGAGTTTAGTGGGATCTAAATTTTTTCTTTAGTTTTTATACAATTAATACTACTGCATGGTTTAAAAAGAAGTAATGCTAAAAGGATTAACAAAACTAACAAAACAAAAGCAAACAGTTGCCAATTTTATCACTGTTTTTTTTTTTTCTAGAGGCAACCACTTTAAATCTTTTCAGATGTTTCTTCTTATATTTACCTTATTATTTTTTATTTCTCAACTGAGGATATTTTTTACAATGATTTTCAGAAAGTGGAAGGGAGGGGGAAGGAAGGCGGAAGGGAAGGAGAGAGAGGGAGAGAAACATCGATGTGAGAGAGACACACTGATTGGTTGCCTCTGGCATGCACTCTGACTGGGGCTAGGGATTGAACCCACAACCCTGCGGTCTGTGGGCCGATGCTCTAAGTACTAAGAAAAACTGGCCAGGGCATATCTACCTTATTTTTCAACAACTTTTATATTGCTATTTTGTGATTAATCAATTTTACTTTATCTATTGGCTTCTTATGATGGATAAAAATTTAATTTTCTCCTCTAATTGACTAAAATGTGTGGTCAACTCATGTGAAGAAGAGGGTATTATGGAGGCATTAATATTTAAGTCAGATAAGAAAAATGCAAGCAATTAAACTATACATCAATCTTAATTATAAATCTAGTGGCAAAAATCCCAAATAAAATATTAGCAAATTGAATCTAGCAGATTAAAAATATATATATGTGAACTAGGTGAAGTAGGCTTTGTTCAGATAGTTCAATGCTAGAATCTCTGCCTGTGGAATGTACCACATTAATAACATCTCAATGTCCACACATGCAGCTCAAAACAATGAACAAACTAGACCTAGAAGGAAACTTCCTTAAATTGTTCAATGTATTTTTAGAAACCTATGGCAAATGTCATGTATGACAGTATACTTTTATGTGCTTTACAGTTTTCTCAAAAATCAAATTATGGGGAATTTTAGCCTGTACCTGGTTGACTCCCAGCTGGGTGGAGGTGAACAGTGTCCCATGGGCACTTGGTAGATGAAGGGCAGATAGGAGGGGAAGCTTTGACCGGCTTTCTCGTTCAAAAGATGTCCACAGAGAAAAAGTGCCATAGAAAAGTCAGAGAAACAAGAAAAGGTCAGAGGTCTGCCCAGAAAAGAAAATATTCTAAACAAATCAGGATCGTCCCTCCTTCCACAGTATATTTAAAGCACAAGGGGGGAAGTGTTATGTAGAAACATATAAAAAGCATTTCAGTACCATACTGCAGTTTTTCCAAGGAAATCTTTATCTATATTATCTCTCTCTCTTGCAAAAAATATATCTACTAGTATATCTATCTATATGTCTATATCTATACAGTATCTGTGTTTGCAAGCACAGCAAATGTGTCTTTTTATACTGCATCTTAGAAGACTGGTCCATGTGAGAGCAAGGCCTGCTTCGGTCACTATTCATGTAGGCATTCAAGTAAGCTCTGGTGTCCTGTCAATGCCTTCTCTTGTTTTTGATACTATTGTCGATGAAGATTATTAGTATCTAAACACCACCCTCATCTTCATTTGCTGAAAATGGATGGCTCAGATTGTGGCAAAAGGACAATAGTGGGACTGATTAATTACCTCAAAATATTTATTTTTCTCCCAACTAGGAATAGCCAAAGCAGTATCTGCTGCTGCTGAACCTTTGTCTGGGGCTCAATGGCAGCACAACTGACACTGTTCACAGCCAGCACTGAGTCACTGAGTGCCCCTTCCCTCCCCCGCCCCCCAGATAGCGTCACAGGGACCAGCCTGCTGAGGGGGCAGGCAACTGAATTTACAGAAGAAAATCTAGTCCTGGGGTTGCTTCTAAGATGCCCCCTATAGGATTCATAGATGATGAGATCAGTAGAGAGATTACCCTGAAATATCAACTTCTTGGCAATTCAGGTGGGTGGAGAACGATTGCCCAGTAAATTCAGGAAATTAAATTCTGTACTCTATTTTGTTCCATTGAACTGTGTGTCTGTTCCTTTGCTTATATCACATCATCTTATAGTGCTGTATATAGCAAGTCTTAAAATTGGTCAATAGGAATCCTCCAGTCTTCTTTTTGGAAAACTTTTTAGATATACTAGTTCCTTTGGCTTTCCTTACAAATTTTAGAATGACCTAGTCCAATGGTCGGCAAACTGCGGCTCGCGAGCCACATGTGGCTCGTGAGCCGCAGTTTGCCGCTCTGTTGACTAATGAGTTTGCCAACCACTGGGATAGGGGCTTAATCACAAGGAACAACAACAGCCTGTAATTATTGGAATCGAGAGTCTAGGCCAGTGGTCAGCAAACTCATTAGTCAACAGAGCCGCAGTTTGCTGACCACTGACCTAGTCTATCTGTGTAAAAAAGTCTTTGTTTGATAAATGAATGAATGAACTATTGGTGGGGGGAGGGGGGTGGAAACAGCACCAGGTGTTAGACCAGTGGTGTCAGACCAGACTTGGGTTCAACAACCTCAGTACTTGAGTTCTGGCTATGAAAGAATTCAGAGCCAAGACTCAAACTATAAGATAACATTTATTTGGAGAATCACAGAGGTAGAAGAAGTAATGTGTAGAATAAATGGGCATAGGAAACAAGTTAGAGAGGTAAATGAAGGGCCCTTGCAGGTTGGGAGTGAGGGAGGTAAGGATGAACCTGGTGGGAGGGGTGGGGGAAGGGAAAGGCTTGGGCAGGCTCCCAGGAGGGAGAGCACACTGGCCCTCTGTCCTAAGTGTTTTAAGGGTGGAGGTGTTAGGGGAGGTCCCAGGGGAAGATCTTAATAGAATATTCAGCAGCTTTCCAGGTGTATCCTTTCAGGGTCTAGGTCTCCATGGATTGGTTGGTTGACATCAGTGCAGGGGTCATTATTCAATGCAGCTAGTTCAGATGTCAGCTGTGAGGTTGCTTGTTTGGTTTTGCTGCTTTTCTGGGCCTGAAGCTGAGATACAACGGAGGCCTAGATGTTATCTCTAGGATGGAAAGGCCAGGGGCGTCCAAACTGCTTGACTAGTGATATGCTAGGGGAGGAAAGGTCATTCTGGGGTTGTCCTTTGCTGCACACCTGAGGCTTTTTGCCCTGGTGACCTTCTGTACTTGGCCCATGATCCTTGCTCTGCTCATACTATCTAACTGCCTAACACAGGATGAATATCACCAGCTGGCCCCTTCTTCCTTCCTTTCACCCTTCCCAAACAGGAGAGGCACTATCATTTTCCAGAAGCCGAGGCAAAGAGAGACATATTTCACCATCAAGTTGGCCACAGATTAGCCAACCCACAGTTCTGATTTGCACTTACTTAATTATTTATTTTAAAACAAAAATATTTTATACTACATTGATTTGATAAAAACTTTACACAAAATAATCTCTATTCCATCCTACACCTAAGAGATAACCATTTCTAATAGTTGACATTTACTTCCAGATTTCAATGTACATGTACCTATACCTATGTATCTATCCTATATAATAAAAGCCTAATATGCAAATTGACCATAACTCCAACACACAAGATGGCTGCCCCCATGTGGTCAAAGATGGCCACCACAAGATGGCCAGCAGGGGAGGGAAGTTGGGAGGGACCAGGCCTGCAGGGAAGGGCAGTTGGGAGGGACCAGGCCTATAATGGAGGGCAGTTGGGGGCAGTTGGGAGGGACCAGGCCTACAAGGGAGGGCAGGGGAGGGCAGTTGGGGGGGACTAGGCCTGCAGGGGAGGGCAGTTGGGGTTGACCAGGCCTGCAGGGAGGGCAGTTAGGGGCAATTGGGCCAGCAGTGGAGCAGTTAGGCATCCATCAGGCTGGCAGAGGAGTGGTTATGCAGTGATCAGGCTGGCAGGCAGAAGCAGTTAGGAGCAATCAGGAAGGCAGGCAGGCAAGCGGTTGGGAACCAGCAGTCCTGGATTGTGAGAGGGATGTCTGACTGCCTGTTTAGGCCCGATCCCACTGGGATCGGGCCTAAACAGGCAGTCGGACATCTCTCGAGGGGTCCCAGATTGGAGAGGGTGCAGGCTGGGCTGAGGGGACCCCCCCCCCCGTGCACAAATTTCGTGCACCGGGCCTCTAGTGTGTGTGTGTGTGTGTGTGTGTGTGTGTATACTAGTGGCCCGGTGCACAAAATTCGTGTACATTAAAAAGGGATTCATTAGAGGAAATAATTTAATATTGCTATCTGCCCTTTCTCTATAACAGAAGTGTCAGAGATGAAAGAAAATTAGTAAAATGTATATGAAAACCTTCCTCCTGTCAGAGTCTGGGGCACACCACAGGACCCAGAGTCAAGTCCTTGCTCACCCACATGTGCCTCAAAATCACGTGAGACCCAGACCCAGCCACTGCCCCCCCCGTCCCCCCGCATTGGGCAAGATCCAGACCCAGCCAGTCCCACCCTTGTCAAGCCCCACCGGGCAGGGGACGTAGCCTCAGGTCCCCCGGCCTGGTGCCAGGCCGGGGGGCATGGCCTGAAGTCCCCCAGCCCAGACCGGGGTGGGGGGCATGCCTTGAGGTCCCCCGTCAAGCCCCGCCAGGTGGGGGACACGGCCTGAGATCCCATGTCAAGCCCGGCTGGGGTGCAGCCTCAGGTCCTCCAGCCCAGCACCAGGAAGGGGGCACAGCCTCAGGTCCCCCATCAAGCCCCGCTGGGTGGGGGGCATGGCCTGAGTTCCCCCGACCCAGCAATGGGGGTGCACCTTGAGGTCCCCGTCAAGCCCCGCCAGGTGGGGGGCATGGCCTGAGGTCCCCCGGCCTGGCACTGGGGCGGGGGGAGCAGCCTGAGGTCTCCTAGCACAGCACCAGGATGGGAAGCGCACCTTGAGGTCCCCTGTCAAGCCCCACGGGGGCAGGGGGTGGGGGAGGGTGTAGCCTCAGGTCCCTGCTGATTGCTCGTTAAGGCTCCTTATGGGAACTTGGCCTCAGCTGTGGGTGCAGCCATCTTTGTGACGGAGTGATGGTCAATTAGCATATTCCCCTTTATTAGATAGGATATATGTGTGTGTGTGTGTATTTATATATATATATATATATATATATATATATATATATATATTAGAGATATATGCTAATTAACCGGGATGCTGTAACGGGTCGACTGGACAGGAGGAGGTTGCACATGCAGTGGCAGGGGCAGGGTGGCAGGGGCCTCCGTGCGCCTGCGCTGGGGGAGGGCTTGTTCAGTAGCCGCTGAGGCTGCTTCAAGGGCCAGAGAGGGAGGCAGGGCCAGACCCGCAGTGGCCACGGCTGCTGTGGGGCCAGGGGAGCCAGGGAGGGCCAGACTGGCGACTCCAGGGTAGGCAGTACAGGCTGACCCGCCTCCAGGTGGGTCTGGCCATGGAGCTTGACAGCAGACAGCAGGGCCTGCTTGGCCATAGCTGTGGTGACCTGCGAGCAGGCAAGCGGGCCTGCAAACAGCACCCAGCACAGCCTGCTTGCCCATCTGTGGAGCAGGGAGGCCCCGCAGAGAGCAGAGAACCATGGGGAGTGGGCCTAAGCTGTTGGTAGGACATCCCCTGAGGTTTCCCAGATTGGAGAGGGTGCAGGTCAGGCTGAGGGGACCGCCCCCCCCCCCCAACCCCGTGCACAAATTTCGTACACCGGGTCTCTAGTTTTAATATAAATGGGATCACTACACATTGATAATCTCAAACAATAAATATATCATACTTCTTTCCATGCTAACACTTAATGGCCTTTCAAATCCATTTTAATGGCTCTAACATATTTCAATATAGGAATGTATCATAACATATTTGACCAATTTTCTATTGTTGCTGATGGAAGTGTGGTTCTTGTGGGGTTGAGAGGAACCCACAAGGGAGGATGAAGTCTGATGGTGAAATTTATTTGGGAAGCAAAATCAAAGAAGTTCCTCTCCAAAGTCCCATCTCTGTCCATCTTGCCATGGACAATCAAGGCCAGAAATAGAGGCAGTGTCCAGAATCCTGTGCCAGTACAGCCTTTGGCTGGCTTAGCTTGTGTTCCTGGCTGCAATTCTTCACTTTGCTGCTGTACCCAGGCTCCAGCCTGGAGTGTGGCATCCACACAGCTTCTGGTAAGGCCACATGACTAGAGAGAGAGAGAGAGCACATGAATGCACAGGGCAGGCACAGGTCACTGAGAGAGAGAGAGAGAGAGAGAGAGAGAGAGAGAGAGAGAGAGAGAGATGGTGAGATGGTGTCTTTGTTCACCTGGAGTTATGTATTCTTAGGCTTGGGAGGAACCAGAAGCTTTTTCAAAATAACCTATCAGTTTCCCAAACTTTCATGGGCTTGCATTGGTTCCAGCCCCCTAGCCAATGATTTTTTCCCCCTAAATGGTATATGTTTAAATATATTTTTATTGATTTCAGAGAGGAAGGGAGAGGGAGAGAGAGATGGAAACATTAATGATGAGAGAGAATCATTGATTGGCTGCCTCATACCAGGGACCAAACCCACAACCCAGGCATGTGCCCTTGACCGGAATTGAACCCAGAACCCTGTAGTCTGCAGGCTGATGCTCTATCCACTGACTAGGGCCAAACTGACTAGGGCCAGCCAATGATCTTTTTCCCAGAGGCTTCTTACACTATCTTCAACTTTTTGGATTTTTTTTTTTCTTTTTGCTTTTTCGGTTGAGTGTTTTTTGCTTCTTTGTAATTCAATTCTTTAACTTGATTTTTGTGTTCCTCTAGTCTGTTTTTGGGTCTCTGTATAATATTTTTTATTTCAGTCAGTGTATGTTTAATTTCTAGTTGGTCCTTTTTCATATCTTCGAGGGTCTCGTTATATTTATCGGCCTTTTCTAGGATATTCTTGAAAAGCCTTATAACCGTGGTTTTGAATTCTATATCCAGTCGTTTGTTTTCCTCCATTTCTTTCATTTGTGATCTGATTCTTTGACGCCGCATTTTCACTGCTTCCCTGAGTTGGTAAGGTAGATATTTGTGCTAGGTTTCCAATATGGCCCAGTGGGTCTGCCTCCCCAGTTAACCTGAGGTGGACACTCTTGGTGCACCCCTTTGTGGACTGTGTGTACAGCCTTGTTATAATTAAGTCTTGATTGTTGTTGGTATCACTGGGAAGAACTGACCTCCAGGCCAGTTGGCTGTAAGGATCAGCTGTGTCTATGCTGGGAGAAGTTCGGTGCTGGAGACAGCCTTATAGGATTAGACTTGCCAGATTGCAATAGCCTCTGTGCTCAGCTTGGATGGGGTGGAGTCTCAGTCTTGGCTTCCTGTCAGCCTTGCCCTTGCGTGCACGTGCATGCCTTCAGACCTCTGCCTTCCCTGGCTCCCGAGTCTCCGCCCGAGAGTCCAGACTCCCCCCACAAGAGCGTGGGTCCCCAGGGGCTCGCCTGGAACTGGGGTTCACTGCAGTCAGAACTGGGGCTTAGTGCAGTCAGGAGTCTCTGACTCCCTTCCACTAGGGAAAGCCTGTGGCAACCTCCGCAGCCTTTGTGCGCACTGGCACGCGCGCGCCTTCAGACCTCTGCCTTCCCCGGCTCCTGAGTCTCTGCCCGAGAGTCCAGACTCCCCCCACATGAGCGTGTGTCCCTGCCCTAACCGGTTTGGCTCAGTGGATAGAGCGTCGGCTTGCGGACTGAAAGGTCCCAGGTTTGATTCTGGTCAAGGGCATGTACCTTGGTTGCGGGCACATCCCCTGTAGGAGGTGTGCAGGAGGCAGCTGATCGATGTTTCTCTCTCATTGATGTTTCTAACTCTCTATCCTTCTCCCTTCCTCTCTGTAAAAAAGCAATAAAATATATTAAAAAAAAAAAAAAAAAAGAGCGTGGGTCCCCAGGGGCTCGCCTGGAACCGGGGTTCAGTGCAGTCAAAACTGGGGCCCAGTGCAGTCAGGAGCCTCCAACTCCCTTCCTCTAGGGAAAGCCTGTGGCAACCTCTGCAGCCTTTGTGCGCACTGGCACGCGCGCGCCTTCAGACTTCTGCCTTCCCCAGCTCCCGAGTCTCTGCCCGAGAGTCCAGACTCGCCCTGTAAGAGCGTGGGTCCCCAGGGGCTCGCCCGGAACTGGGTTTCAGTGCAGTCAGAACTGGAGTTCAGTGCGGTTGGAGGCTTCCTTCCCCCTTTCGCCAGAGAAAGTCAGCCAGGCTCTCAGCCGCCCTTCCTCTCTGCACGCACAAAGACCCTTTGCCGTACTTCCAATTCTCTGTGAGCTTTTCTCTTTCCTTCTAGTTGTAGAATTTTCACTCAGCCAGCTTTCCTGTGGTTCTGGATGGTGTCCGTTCTGTCTTTTAGTTGTAGTTTTGAAATTGTTGTGCGAGGCAGCAGTTTAGGTGCTTACCTATACCGCCATCTTGGTTTCTCCCTAATTCCCTTACCTTTTGATAAAAGAGCCAAGAATATTTCTTCTCTGTTTCTCTTACTAATATTCACTCTGACAGGAATGATATGCAAAATATTTACCAACTACTTTGGCAGGCACTGACCAATCAGCATGGAGACTGAGCTAATCAGAACTGATGTGAGGGATAAGTAACAATATGGGTTGACCAGCTGACTCAGCCCTGCTCTCAGCCTCCATTCTCCTAAGAGCTGAAACCCCATCTCTCCCTCATCCTCCACAGAGTTTCCTGGGCTGCTCTTTCTTATGCTGGTTTTTCCTTCTTTGGGATTCATTACTACTCTGTGTCCTGAATATTCTTAAAGATATTCATAAGATGATGCAACAGCCTAAATTGCTTGCACTTTTGGGCAGCACATTCTTTATTGCCTCTCCATGTGGTAAACATTTCATATTTTCCATAAAGTGAATAGAAAGATGTAATTCAGTCTTTTCTATAACACGGTTGATCAAAAATAATTATTTATTATTGATATTTTAGAAAACCTTCAGTTTCAAAAATTCATGACTGATAATGACACAACTTTTAGACTTTTTGTCATATACTATGAGGAAAACCTCTATTAATTATTTTTTCACGCACGAGCTATAAATTTCAGGAGATTTCAAGTTTCCTTGGAATGTTCTCTGAATCTTCTGTAGATATGTTCCTGGCAGGTAACCAGGAACACCAGGTTGGCTAACAATACACTGAGTGGCCAGATTATTATGATCTCTGAACGCATAATAATCTGGCCATTCAGTGTGTGTGTGTGTGTGTGTGTGTGTGTGTGTGTGTGTGTGTGTATGAGGCCCGGTGCATGAATTGGTGCATGGGTGGGGTCCGGCCAGCCTGGCCAGGGGGAGGGGACATGGACGGTTGGCCAGCCTGCCTGCTGGTTGAATTCCTGGTCTAGGGGACAATTTGCATATTAGCCTTTTATTATATAGGATATACACTGAGTGGCCAGATTATTATGCGTTCAGAGACCATAATAATCTGGTCACTCAGTGTATTTTAATATGTGTGATGCTTTCAAAACATGGTCCCCAAATTCTCCTCCCATTGAGAGATGGGGTCTGTGTCTCCTTCCCTTGAATCTGGGAGGACTTATGACTTGGTTGTTACCAACAGAAAACTAGATCAGAAAAAACAATGTGGCTATTGCTTTGTTCTCTGGGATACTTGCCTTGGGAGCCCTGGCACACCTTGTAAGCATTTCAGATCCCCTGTGGCTGCCACCCTTTAAGGAAGCCTGGGCCACATTTAGGTGTTATAGTCCATGGCCCAGCTGACCGCCAGCACCAACCACCAGACATGATTGTGGCCCCCAGCTGTAGTCACTGTACCACTGGTTCTTGCAGCTGCGGCCCCAGACATTGTGGAGCAGAGCCAAGCTGTGCTCTGTTCAAATTTCTGTTCCACAGAAGCCATGAGCATAATAATGTGGTTGTTTTATGCCACTAAGTCGTGCCAATAAACTATTAAAAAATATGTTCTCTCTTCCTTCCTTGAAAAATATGCCTTCATAATGACTGGAAAGATCAGGCTTGGATATAGAATTCCCAATGAATGTTAGACCCTCCCCTTCTCTGCCCATCCCAGGCTCCATCTAGTACCCTGGGGAACCTCACACAGTTCATGATCACATTCCATTCATACTCTATGGAAAGAGCCACTGGCCATTCTTGGGCCCAGGGGTACACACCCAGCAGTGAACCTTGTCATCCATAAGAGGGTAGATTCAGATGAGAGGTCCAAGGCCCCAGGCCTTGGGCTGGAAATTGCTTGTGCCCTGGGGTGGGTCCAACAACTTGGTCCTGCAGATTTCTCACCCCATGCCAGTCTCTGGTCAGAGTAGAGGCAGTGTTACTGTGGCCCAAGGGTGTTATGTGTGCTAATCATTTCAACTCAAACTAAATGTATCTTCAACTCAACTCCCCCTTTACAGTTTACCAAGAATATCCTTGGCCAGTTCAGTGCCACCTGAGATGAAGGAAAGTATGACCAAGGGGAAGTCAGAATGCAAAGAGAGAGCAGTCCTAGTCACCCGTGGTTGAGGTGTCTTACTTTAGAAAGCACTGCAGCCATAGACGGCCCCAGGGAGGGGCTCTGGCAAGAAGGGGCCAAGGAGCTCCAGCCACTGTTCACTTCCTTCACTGCATCTCTATTTCCACTTCTGGTTCACTCATCTCATCCCCTTTTTTCTTTTTACTGTGTTATTTTTTTATTTTTAAATTTTTTCAATTACATGAATATTTGTAGTTTTAAGCTACTAATTTTGTGGTGATATTGTTATATAGAGGCAGATAACTAATACAACTAGAGAATACAAATATGACAAAAAATTACATTCTTACTATTCAGAGATTATCATTGTTTACAGTTTTGTGCATATCTTTCTGAGTAAAATTAATATATTGCCATTGAAAAATCATAATTAAGCAGAAGTAAATAGGTCAAAAAAGTGAAATCCCTTTTCGTCTTCACCTTGCTCTCCTCTCCCACTCCCCTGGGAAAACCACTCTCAACAATTTTGTCTCTCTCTCTCTCTCTCTCTCTCTCTCTCTCTCTCTCTCTCTCATTATAGGATTATCTATATATATAAAAAACCAGCGAATGGAATGCCAGAATGACAGGAATGACTGGTTGCTATGACGCCCACTTCGACCAGCGAACTGGCCCAATCAAGGGTTGGGGCCGACCAGTCAACCTCCTGTGGCCCTGCCCCCAGGCCTGCCACTCCCGGGATCACCCCCCACCCCAAAAGGGGGCGGAGCCAGTGGCCAAACTCCTGCAGCCCCTCCCCCTGGCCAGCCTTGCTCCTGATTGCCCTCCCCACCCCTATCAGGGGCAGGGTCGGCCAGCCAACCGCCTGCAGCCTCTCCCCACAGCCAGCCTGCCCCTGATGGGCCCCCACCACCCCAATTGGCCCATGGTCCCTCACCCCCACCAGCTCTGCCCCTGATTGGCCCCCCACTCTGATTAGGGGGAGGGCCTGCTGGCCAACCACCTATGGCCCCTCCCCCAGGCCACTGGCCCCCTATCGGCCTCCCCCCATTTGGGGGCAGGGCCAGCTGGCCCACCACCCACAGCCCCTCCCCACTGCTGGCCCCACCCCAGATCAGCCCCCACCATCCTGATCGGCTCACAGCCCCTCCCCCCAGACAGCTTTACCCCTGATTGCCCCACCAACACCAATCAGAAGTGGGGCTGGCTGGCCAACCTCCCACAGCCCCTCCCCTGGCCGCTGACTCCCAATTGGCCCCACCACCCCATTCAGGGGCGGGGCCAGACAGTGCACCACCCACAACCCCTCCCCATGGCTGGCCCCAACCCCAATCAGCCCCCCACTCCAATCGGGGGGGCGAGCACTGGCCAATCACCTGCGGCCCCTCCCCGCAGCTGACCTGGTCCTGATCCGCCCCGATTGGGGCCAGGCCAGCTGGACCCCACTGTGCACGAATTTGTGCACTGGGCCTCTAGTATATTACATATCCTATCTAATAAAAGAGTAATATACAAATTGACCATCACTCCAACACACAAGATGGCTGCCCCCATGTGGTCAAAGATGGATGCCCCCATGTGGACACAGATGGCCACCACAGGATGTCCAGCAGGGGAGGGCAGTTGGGAGGGACCAGGCCGGCAGAGGAGGGAAGTTGGGGGTGACCAGGCCTGCAGTGAAGGGCAGTTGGGGGGGAACAGGCCTGCAGGGAAGGGCATTTAGGGGCAATTGGGCTGTCAGGGGAGCAGTTAAGAATCAATCAGGCTGGCAGGCAGAAGTGGTTAGGGGCAATCAGGAAGGCAGGCAGGCGAGCAGTTGGGAGCCAGCAGTCCTGGATTGTGAGAGGGATGTCTGACTGCCCATTTAGGCCCGATCATACTGGAATCGGGCCTAAATGGGCAGTCGGACATCCCTTGAGGGGTCCCAGATTGGAGAGGGTGTAGGCTGGGCTGTGAGACCCCCCCCCCGTGCACAAATTTCATGCACCGGGCCTCTAGTCCTATCTAATAAAAGAGTAATATGCAAATTGACCGCACCTCTGCTATACCCATAAGCCACGCCCACCAGCCAATCAGGAGCGAGTATGCAAATGACCCCAACCAAGATGGCTGCAGCCACAGGGAGCAGGAGGGAGGCTTGGGTTTCCCCAGCAATGGAGGAAGCCAAGCTTTCCACCTGCCCTTGCCAGCCCAGGCCTCCACTCCAGGCTACAAAGTTTCAATTATAGAAGATAAATAAATCCCAAGAGAAATGGCGGCAGCCACGGAGCTGGAGAGAGCAGAAGGCTAAGGTTGCCCCCGGCAATGGAAGAAGCCAAGCTTCTGCAGCCCTGGCCTGACTTGGCCTCCACTTAAGGCTACAAAGTTTCAATTATAGAAGATACATAAATCCCCACAGAAATGGCTGCCACCAGTGAGCAAGCAGAAGGCTTGGCTCCACTCCAGGCTACAAAGTTTCAATTGTAGAAGATAAATAAATCCCAGATACCAGGGTCTCTGCTTGGGTCGCCAGGGGGCATGGCCGGCCTGCAAACCACCATAGGCCCCTCACCCAGGCTGCCCCATGCCCCAACGGAACCCCCACCCTGATCCAGGACACCCTTCAGGGCAAACCAGCTGGGCCTCACCCATGCACCAGACCTCTATCCTATCTAATAAAAGAGTAATATGCAGATTGACCATCACTCCAACACACAAGATGGCTGCCCCCATGTGGTCAAAGATCCTGCCCCGATGTGGACACAAGATGGCTGCCACAAGATGGCCAGCAGGGGAGGGCAGTTGGGAAGGACCAGGCCTGCAAGGGAGGGCAGTTGTGGGCAATCAGGCTAGCAGGGGAGGGCAGTTAGGTGTGACCAGGTTGGCAGGGGAGGGAAGTTGGACGTGACCGGGCCTGCAGGGAAGGGAGTTGGGGGGGACCCAGACCTGCAGGGGAGAGCAGTTGGGGGGGACCAGGTCTGCAGGAGAGGGCAGTTAGGGTGACCAGGCCTGCAGGGGGGGCAGTTAGGGGCAAACAGGCTGGCAGGGGAGCAGTTAGGCATCAATCAGGCTGGCAGGGGAGGGTAGGGGGTGATCAGGCTGGCAGGCAGAAGCGGTTAGGGGCAATCAGGAAGGCAGGCAGGCGAGCAGTTGGGAGCCAGCAGTCCTGGATTGTGAGAGGGATGTCCGACTGCCCATTTAGGCCCGATCATACTGGAATCGGGCCTAAACAGGCAGTCGGACATCCCTTGAGGGGTCCCAGATCGGAGAGGGTGCAGGCTGGGCTGTGGGACACCCCCCATGCACAAATTTCGTGCACCAGGCCTCTAGTTTATATATAATGAAACTGAACATATATAGTATGCATATGTAGAACACATATGTAGAAGTACACTTTATATATTTTTAAATAGAAACACATATGCATAGTTTTCTAACAAAGACCATACTGTGTTACGTTTTTCTGTACCAGTTGCTCAAGCCAAAAAACTAGGAGTCACCCTTGGTTTTGTCTTTCCCTTAGCCCCCATAGCCAAGTCACCCCTCCTGGTAGACATTCTGGGTAAGACAAGATGTTTATGAGATATAGACTAACTCTTTCTGATGCAGGAAAGAGTTTCCGCTGGAGCAGAGGTCAAAGTTAGTGGCTCACAGGGCTGCCTTTGACCTGCAAATGTGTTTTTATTTGGCCTGTGCAGTGTTTATATATATTTTTTCTGAATAACTGACTAGCATTTAAAAGCTGGGAGATTTTAAATTAAAATCTAAATTTCTTGCTTTTCCTAGAAATTAGAAAGATTTGGAAAACTGGGCCTGCATCCCCACAGGGCAACATGTGGCTGTTACTTAGGAAGGACACAGGATCTCTGAGTCTAACTTTCGGGGGTCCAGGGCGTGCAACACGTGAGTTAGAGAAACACGACAGGGACACAGACCCTGCAGCACAAGACAGTCAGTGCTGACTGACGGTGCCCACACAAATGACATAGGGCTACACATTTGTCAATAAGTGACTGGAAAAATGAAAGGCTACAGTGAAGTTTTAGTAAACAAATGCCAGGAGGACAGAGGGCAAAGCAATAATCTAAGCTGCTTAGCATCTTCTTTAAAGAGCAAATTTAGTAGGGGTTTCTACTTCTATTATCCACTTTATATAATAATGCTAACTATGTCCACTAATAACAGACTAATTTGGCTGGATCCTTAAAGAGAAGGAGGCTTGAAAATTTCTCAAAGAAGTAGGTAAATGAGAAGGAAAAGGTAAAACTGCATCCCATCAGTGAGTTACCACAAATTTGTCATGAGACCTAAGTTTATTATGATCTTTTAAAAAATTTAACCATAGGAATTTGAAAAGTCACCTGTCCATCTTATGTAGACCTTTAAAAAATAAACACAACAACCCTGGCCGGTGGCTCAGTGGTTAGAGCATTTCCCCATGCACCAAAGGTTCTCAGATTTGATTCCTGGTCAGGGCACATACCCAGGTTGTGGGTTGGATCCCCAGAACAGGTGCATACAGGAGTCAACTGATCAATTCTCTTTCACATCAATAGTTCTCCCCCTCTCTCTATCCCTTCCTCTCTTTAAAAATTACTAGAGTCCTAGCTGGTTTTGCTCAGTGGATAGAGTGTCAGCCTACAGACTGAAGGGCATGTACATTGGTTGCAGGCTCCTGGCCCTGGTCAGGGGCATGCAGGAGACAATCAATTAATGTCTTTCTCTCACATTGATGTTTCTCTCTGTCTCTCCCTCTCTCTTCCACTCTCTCTAAAAATCAATGGGAAAAATATCCTTGGGTGAGGATTAAAAAAAAAAATCAATGGAAATATATCCTCAGGTGAAGATAAGTTAAAAAAAGTAAATAAACACAACATTTACATTGTATATGTACAATAGTATGCTGGTTCCTTTACTTAAACATAGAATTACCATATGATCTAGCAATTC
This sequence comes from Plecotus auritus, assembly GCF_963455305.1. NCBI lineage: Eukaryota > Metazoa > Chordata > Mammalia > Chiroptera > Vespertilionidae > Plecotus > Plecotus auritus. Next base: position 96,368,486 of record NC_137771.1, read on the forward strand.
CACTTCTGGGTGTATAACCAAAGGAATGGAAAACAAAGTCTTAAAGAGATAGTTGTACATCCATGTTCATAGCAACATTATTCACAATAGCTAAAATGTGGAAGCAACCGAGTGTCCACCAACAGATAAATGAAAAAAACAAAATGGAACATTATTCAGCCTCATGAATGAAGGAAATCCTGACACACCAAAACATGGCTGAACCTTGAGGACATTATTGTAAGTGAAATAAGACAGTCACACAGGCACAAAAAAGAATCATCACCGGATGATTCCACTTGTATGGGGTACCTAGAGCAGTCGAATTCATAGAAACAGAAAGTATAATGGTGGTTGCCAGGGGCAGGGGAAGGGGGAATGGGGAGAGTTAGTATTTAACCGATACAGAATTTCCGTCTGGCAAGATGAAGAATTTTTGGGGATAGATGGTGGTGATGGTTGTACAACAACATGAAGGTATTTAATGCCATGGAACTATAAATTTAAAACCAGTTAATGTAGTAAATTTAATGTTATGTGTATTTACAGACAATTAGATAAGCAAAAAAATCCACCTGCGATCTACAGCTTCTTGCTTAAGTCAAAATCAAATTCAGCTTTCTTCCCCAAGAGGCTGAGGAGCAGCTGTCAGAGAGGTGATGAAATGGGGGATGAAACGTTGGGTCCACCTGGCTAATTGGCCAACTGAGGAGTCTCACTGTCCCTTAATTAAAGCAAGCCTCCTGGCCAATAACACCTCCTCTGCTTAGACATATGCTGAGGGAATCAGAATTTAATTGTCACAACCTTTTTCAGAAAAACTATTGTTCAAAGAAGATGTGGGAAAGCCAATTAAAGCATGGTCTAGCCCAGTGGTCGGCAAACTGTGGCTCACGAGCCACATGCGAGCCGTGGTTTGCCGCTCTGTTGACTAATGAGTTTGCCGACCACTGACCTAGACTCTCAATTCCAATAATTACAGGCTGTTGTTGTTCCTTGTGATTAAGCTCCTATCCCAGTGGTCGTGAGCCGCAGTTTGCCGACCACTGGTCTAGCCAACATTTTTGGAAAATAGTTGACATTACCTGGTCAAAGTAACATCATAGCCCAGGAGGAGCAGCGTGTGGGATCATAGCTAGGGGATGGAAGATCTTACCCGCTCTTCACATGCATCGCCTGCAGTTGCAGAGGTTCGTTCAGGAACCAGCCAGAGACACAGACCCAAGCCTGGGACACGGAGGCTCCTGGAGTGTTAAAAAGGAACATTATTTGCATACATGCATATTTACATTGTATATGTACTAAGTTGTATATTTCCATACCACAACACTACTATGGCTCTAGTGAACATAAATTAAATCTCATAATGACAAATATAATTGCACTAAAATATGGATGGAATTCCTGAAATATGTACATGCATTTATGAAACTAATATTCTTAGCCCTGGCTGGGTAGCTCAGTTGATTAGAGCATCGTCCCAATGTGCCAAGGTTCTGGGTTTGATCCCTAGTCAGGGTATATACAAAAATCAACCAATGAATGCATAAATAAGTAGAACAACAAAAATTGATGTATCGCCCTGTCTGGTTTGGCTAAGTGGATAGAGCATCGGCCTGAGGACTGAAGGGTCCCTGGTTTGATCCCAGTCAAGGGCATGTACCTTGGTTGCGGGCACATCCTCAGTGGGGGGTGTGCAGGAGGCAGCTGGTGGATGTTTCTCTCTCATCAATGTTTCTAACTCTCTATCCCTTTCCCTTCCTCTCTGTAAAAAAATCAATAAAATATATTTTTTAAAAATTGATGTATTAATGTTTTGCTTTCTCTCTTTATCTCCATCTTTTCCTCCTCTCTAAAATCAATAAACAAAAAAATTTTAAAAACTAATATTCTCATTTGTAATATTACTAGAGGCCTGGTGCATGAATTCATGCATGGGTGGGGTCCCTCTGGATGGCCTGCAGGGATTGAGCTGAAACCCGCAGTGCAATGGTGCCTGCAGCTCCTACCTGCTGCTCCCGCTCATTCCGGCCCCACTGTGCCTGCAGTGGGCTCACACCCAATCAGTCCCAATCAGGAGAGGCTCGTGCTGCCATAGCAGCACTAGCCAGCCATGAGTCCTATGTCCGGCGCCCTCCCAAGGGGAGTGGCCTGTGGGATTGGGCTGAAACTGGCACTCTGACATCCCCGGAGGGGTCCCAAATTGCAAGAGGGTGCAGACTAGGCTGAGGGACCCCACCTGTGCACGATCGGGCTGGGGAGGGACTGCGGGAGGGCTCCAAGGCATGTCTGGCCCATCTTGCTCAGTCCCTATTTGCCAGACCCCAGCAGCAAGCTAACCTACCAATCAGAGCATCTGCCCCCTGGTGGTCAGTGCAAGTCATAATGACTGGTTGATGGGTCGATTATTTGCCCCCTGGTGGTTAGTGCACATCATAGCGAGCGGTTGGCAGCCTTAGCATATCATTAGCATATTACACTTTGATTGGTTGTTCGGTTGTTCTGCCACTTAGTCTATTTGCATATTACCCTTTTATTATATAGATAGAGGTCTGGTGCATGAAATTTGTGCATGGAGGGGGTCCCTCAGCCGGGCCTGCACCCTCTCCAATCCAGGACCCCTTGGGGGATGTCCAACTGCCGATTTAGGCCCTATCCCTGACATCCCTCTCGAAATCCGGGACCACTGGCTCGTAACCACTTGCCTGCCTACCGGCTTGATTGCTGCCTAACTGCTCCTCTGCTGGCCTGATGGCCCCCAACTGCCCTCCCCTGCTGGCCTGATGGCCCCCAACTGCCCTCCCCTGCTGGCCTGATGGCCCCCAACTGCCCTCCCCTGCTGACCTGATTGCCCCTAACCACCTCTGCCTCAGCCTCCACCACCGTGGCTTTGTCTGGAAGGAAGTTGGACGGTAGGAAGATGTCTGGTCTCCCGGTTTAATTAGCATATTACCCTTTTATTAGTATAGATACTCATATCACATGTACACCATGTTCAGAATCTTCATCATTAACCCAGACTTTGCCATTTGCTAGCTAGCTATGTCGTGTTAGCAAGGTACCTTCTAGTGCCTCAGTTTTTCCATCTATAGAATGGCAATAACAATTGTATTTACCTGGGCGGGTTGTGAATGTGAAATAAGCTGTGCAAGTGAACGCTTTAGAGCTGGGCGGGTCACATAGTAAGTGCTCAATTCATTTAGCACCATGTGTTTGTGAGCAGGTAAGCTCACCATCCAGGTAGCTGAGTGTCGGGATAACTCCTGCCTCTGACCTACCTCAGACTTCCTCATCTTCACAAGTCATTGATGTCTTAGTTTCAGACTCATGCATCTAAATTTTTGGTCAGACTTTCCCTTTCCTTTCAACACTTTTATTCAAGGTCGGGGATGTTGAGGTGCAGAGGGAGAGGTACAGGGGAGAATCACTAAACACAGTCATATGTTGCGTGTTCATAACTGTCTGAAACCCTTGGGTGGGGCTACTTTATCAGCACCTTCTCTACAGTGCACGTTCTCCATGAGTACCAGGCGTGGACATGCATAGGGCCCCTCACCACCTGGGCTGCGACCTCCACAGCCTTTGGCCAGCTTCTCAGATGAGATCACCACTGTCTGGCCCAGGGAGTGCGGCCAGAAAACTCCACATTGAGCCAGATGGTGTGCTTTCTTTTGAGACAGGAGAATATGTGTTCCAGCTTTGCAAGGAAAAATCGACTTGGGACTTTGTGTTTTGATTGCACTTGGCTCCCACCTCTTATAAGTCCAAACGTTTGTGGAACAGGGAAATGAGCTCGGAGTCAAATGATAAAGCTGATATGATTCATGAGTCTGTCAGGAGGAAAGAAACAGGAAGCGCAGGGGCTGGCTCTGGGGCCCTGACATCATCACACGGGCATCCTGTCCCAGTCCTGGAAAAGGCAGCTCGTACCATCTCGGGATTCTGAGACACAGGAGACAGAAGCTATTTTGTTATTTGGCCTACTGAGTGCAGTAAACCTGAACTTGAAAGTTTTAACCATGAAAGTGAGTAAAGGGTGAAACGTCGGTATGTGGACTGCCGCCAACAACCGCTAGGAGAAATAAAAGAAGAAACAAAACCCTCAGTTAAAACACCAGTGGAAAAACACTTCTTAAAAACAAACACTGAAAAGCACAATGTGCTTTTATTGTGCCTGGGATTTTTTTAAACGGGCTTTGGAAAGGAGTCTCTGGTGTTTATAAAGTTCATCCTGAATAAAGGGCTACTCCAGGGCAGTTGGGCATGTGGCCTCGGGGCCCAGAACTCTCAGTTCACTGTTTCTTATGAGGAGAGACGGCAGGTGTGTGGGTGCCGGTGAAGGAAGGGAGGAGGGGGCCAATGTGAGGCTTTGTCCTCTGACCCGGAGGAGATGGCATTTCTATCTCCTTTCCTAGAGGAGGAGCAAGGTTTAGAGAGGCTCATGCCCTGCCCCAGTGAGACAGCTGGTAAAAGCTGACGTCAGAGCTGAAGCCCAGATACCTGGGGGCTCTGAGATGGGTGCTGGGCACATAAATCTGGGAGATGGAGGAAACCCTGCTTCTCTTCCTTCACAAGCTCATGCCACCAGCAGCATCGTACCAGCAAATCAGGCCTGGCAGACTGGACAATGAAACTACGTGATAACACTCACCCAGGTCTATAGCAAGGCCCTGAAAACGGCAGTCTTGGGCCCCATCCGCCTGCTGCCTGCCTTGTAAATGCTGGCCTGCGGGGACACAGGCACGCCGTCCCGTGAGCTATGTCTGAGCTGCTTTCCTGCTAAAGGCACAATTGCACAGTTGCAGCAGGGACTGCATGACCCACAAAGGTGAAATATTTACTCTCTGGCCCTTTACAGAAATGTTTCCTGAACCCTGGTCTAAAGCCAGAGAGCTGCCTGGAGAGGGACGTCCCCTCTCATTTCAGAGCTCCCTTCCCACAACCAGGCAGCTGGAGTCCCTCACTGTACACCTCGCGGCCACCGGCCAGCTACACCCCTTGGCCGAGCACACCCCTGACTGACAGCAGTGGGAAGGGCAGTCTGGCTAAATAATGCATCGGTAGGGCTGCTCCGTTCTCACTTCCCTGATCTGTGAGCTCTGTGAGCACCGGCTGAGGCAAACTCATTTTTGCATTCCTAGTAAGTATAATAGGTACTCAATAATTTTATTTTAATAAATAAATAAACGCCCAGTGGATTAATTTCTTAAATTAATAAATGAGTGAGTGCCTTAACCCCAACCATTGAGACCCTCATCCCAGGCAGACCACCCAGAACCTCAATTCAAAAGGATGGACCCAGACACGAGGGTTTCTGGGCAGCTATGAATTTAGCTCCCCTTCAAGCCAATATCCTTTTAATATTTATTTCACATTTAGTTAGTGAGGAAAACAGATATTTCTTTTGGTAAAAGTTGTATATATTAATTTCCACTTAGGGGATTATTAGCTATGTTGATTATGACATAGCACCTAAACTTACTGTATTTGGACTTACCTTTCATTTCAGTTTTTCCATCACTTGTGACTAGATTACAATTAGTCATTTGCAGACACAAAGAATTGAAAGAACACAGTCTTACTTAAAATAGATTTAAAAATCATTTTCCTGGCTTCCATTACCCCAAAAACATTTTCCATTTTTCTGGAGTCCTTATTATCTCTTGAATTTTCTTTTGCACGTTCTGAACACACTTTTTAGATACATAGTAAACAATCTAAAATTTACGTAATAAAACACATGGCTCAGTCTCAGGAAACATCCCTGTGCAGCCCATTTTTGGGTTTCAGAACCTCAGCTGACCATGTGGTCACTTCAGCTAAAGAGACCAATGACCACACCTTCAATATTCACTCAAATAAGAAAGACAAGCATATTCAAGGAGTGCTGTCCTACTTTCACTTGACAGGATTGGCCGCTTTGGTGGGTATAGGACCCATTTGTATTTAGCCATTTATCTAAAGAGTCATACAGGGAAACCTGAATTAATCATGCCCCATTAGTGACTGATCCCAATAAGGATTGAGCACATCTACAGCCTGGTGCCTAGAGAAACTGCCCAGATAGCTGCCTATTAATCCAACTCAGCCTGGTCACTTACTTTCATCACAAAGATCATGTCAATTCACAGCATCCTAGTGATAGATGGCCATGAAATAACAATGGTAATAATAACACCTACCACCAGAATGTGAGCTCTATCAGGCAGGCATGCCTGTCAGTTTTGTTTACTTATTGCTGCACCGCCAGCTCCCAGGACCTTGTCCCACACTGCTCAGGCGAGGCAAGCAGGGTCTGGCTAAGCAGTGCATCAGGGGGCAACAAATAGGAGCTCGACAAATACTGGGCATCCCAAAAAAGTATACATACTTTAACAGCTGATAGCTCAGTTTTTAAAAAATGTGTTTCTTGCCCTACCCAGTTTGGCTCAGTGGATAGAGCGTCGGCCTGCGGACTGAAGGGTCCCAGGTTTGATTCTGGTAAGGGCATGCATGTACCTTGGTTGTGGGCACATCTTCAGTGGGGGGTGTGCAGGAGGCGACTGATCAATGTTTCTCTCTCATCGATGTTTCTGACTCTCTATCCCTCTCCCTCTCTGTAAAAAAAAAAATCAATAAAATATATTTTAAAAAATGTGTTTCTTATTGATTTCAGAGAGAAGAAGGGAGAGGAAGAGCGAGATAGAAACATCAATGATGAGAGAGAATCATCAATCGGCACAACCCCACTTGGGATCAAGCCGGCAACCAGGCATGTGCCCTGAATGGGGATTGAACTGTGACCTTCTGGTTCATAGGTCGACGCTCAACCACTGAGCCACACCTGCTGGGTTGATAGCTCAATTTTGAAAATGAAATGTATTTTAATAATCACTACCTTTATAATTATTCAAAGTGTGTATATACATTTCTGGACACCCTATATTTGTTGAATGAATGAATTTGCTGAAAGATTACTATAGCTAAAGCATTATGTCCACTTAACAGGTGAGAACATTAAGGTTTAGAGGTTAATTGACTTGCCCAAATATACACACCGCTGGTGAAAGAGCTCAATGGAGGCCAGTTAGACATCAAGATCTTTGCTCTTTGCACAGTTCCACTTGATCCCATGGGGGCTATGGTGTCGGTTATATCAGAACCAATTAGAGTATTCTGACTAGTAAGACACAAGAGCACACATCAGAGTATTCGCTCACCACAAAATATTAGTCACCCCGGGGAACAGCTTAAAGGCTGTCCGTAGGGCACCAGAAAGCCCCCTTTATTGCCAGCTGCAGACAAGGACCAGCCAGAACTTTTAGCAAACCAGTGGCAATGAGGCGAGGCTTTACCTGACTCTCCTGGGCAGATTTTGTGACGTAGAGAGGGTGAGAAGTCTGAAATTGCAGGAAACAATCTTGGAGCATGTTCTAAGCCTTCTCTTGATTTGTCTAGTAAGTTGCTGGTTTTATAACAGATGGGCATCCTGACTCAGCTCCGTGGGCAGGCAGGGAGAACCATATCCCAGGCGTAGTAGGGTCTGTTTGTCTGTATGTCTGTGCTATGTGCTCCTCTCCCATGTCACATAGCACACATGTATTTCTGTAAGGGTGTGTGTGCAGAGATAAGTGCAAAAGGGCACACGCCGGCTTCTGACAGCAGTCAATATTGGTCAGCTCCAAGCAGCACACCTTAAAGCAGAATTCAGTGGCACCAGCCTCAGAATCACTGGGCTGGGCTGGGAGCTTGCTAAAGTGAAGATTCTCAGATATGCCCCAGATCTGCTAAATCAGACCCTCCAGGGAAATGTGCCTTTTAACACATTCCCTGGGTGGTTCTTATACGCACTAAGATGAATGAGAACCACTATTCAAGGATTGGGTACAAAGAGGGATATTCACTTTTTATGTTTAATGTATGTAGTATTTCATACTTTTGTAATTAAAAAGTACAGATATGAAGGAAGAAAGGAATGGAGGGAGAGCAGAAAGACAGTACTGTGAGGAAGGGAGGGGGCGCAGGTACAGGAACCCCATCTCCCAGTTTAAAGTCTTCTGTCCCATTGTCCCGTTCAACCTACTCTTCCTTGCTGTCTCTTCTCTCTGTTAGATATGCCACTGCCACTAGGTCAACAGGACCACACTGTACCCCCTCACAGAACAGCTCCAGTGCAGGTTCCCTGCCCGGAGCTGTTTGTCTGGGTGCAGAAACAGACGTTAATATTTCATGAGCAATAGAGCAAAGCCAGACCCCACAAGAATTGTTTACCAACTTGCCTTCTTAACATGAACAAATAAACCGGCCACCTCCAAGCTTCCCATTAATGTGGCATTTATTCCACACACCACGTTACCTAATGAAGGTTGTATGTTTTGCTTTTTAAAACGAAGTTCTTTCTTCTTAAAGGACAGGAAAAGTCCATTCTAAAGAGGACCTTGAATTCTAAAATATTAAGTTTTCCACGGCGGAGTCTTTAAAATGCAGCCATTCGGTTCCTATCCTCCTGGCAGGGCGGAGCTAAGCCATTGCCGCACTGATCGCAGATGGAGGACGGGCACTGACGAGGAGCTCCCTTCCCCTCTGGGTGTTTCTGGCCCACACTGACCCCACCAGCGACCCCTCTCAACTTCTGTTTATGAAAGGAGTCTCTCACTGAGCTGGGTACTTGGCACAGGTTGCCCCGAACCGGCCTGCCAACCCCAGAGAGGTGGCCTGAGGAGTCTCTGCACATGTGAAGTGAGACCCAGCGTCAGCGCCCTGAGCCTGGGAGCATGCGCTTTGGCCATCACAGCGGCTGCCCTGCGGTTTCCTGGCTGCTCCCAGCTACACTGACCAGGGTAAATGCAACTCCCCTTCGTGGGTCATCCGCACAGAAGCAGCTGCGTGGGTGGAGCTCCCTTTCCAATGTGCCGGGACCCATCCATTCTGAAAGGGGGTCCTCAACCTGAGCTCCGCACTGGAATCACCAAGGAACCCTGGGAAATCTGATCTACACCCCAGCCCCGTGAGTGAGGGCCCGGCATCAGCATTTGGTGAAGTTCTGCAGGTCATTCCAACACCCGGTGGAGGCGGAGCCCCTGGTCCCAACCTAAGTCAGCCTTGCCTGACCCTCGCTGCTCCCAGCGCTGGTTGTGATCCGCAGCACTGGCGATATCTGGGGGCCTGTTACTATTGGTCGTGTTCGTTCATTTGTCGTTTTTAATTATATTTGCCACATATGAGTGAAATCATATGGTTCTTGACTTTTTCTAAACTGACTTATTTCGCTTAGCATAATATTCTCAAGGTCCATCCATGTCACAAATGGCAACATTTTATCTTTTCATATGGCTGAGTAGTATTCCACTGTGTATATGTACCGCATCTTCTTTATCCAGTCCTCTGTTGAGGGACACTCTGGTTGTTGCCATGTCTTGGTCACCGTAAATAATGCTGCAATGAACATAGGGGTACACATATCTTTATAAATAAATGTTTTCAATTTTGGGGGGTAGATATCCAAAAGAGAGGTTGCTGGGTCACATGGTAGCTCTATTCTTTATTTTTTGAGGAACTGCCATACTGTTTTTCATAGTGGTGGTACCAGTCTATATTCCCACCAGCAGTGAATAAGGGTTCTTTTTCCTCCACAACTTCTCCAACACTTGTCATCACCTATCTTGTTGATAATAGCCATTCCAACAGGTGTGAGGTGGTATCTCATTGAAGTTTTGGTTTGCATTTCCCTAAAAGCTAGTGAATTTGAGCATCTTTTCATATATCTGTTGGACGTTTGTATGTCTTCTTGGGAGAAGTGTCTGCTCAGGTGCTCTGCCCATTTTTTATTTTTTTAAATCCTCACCCCAGCATATTGTTTTTATTGATTTGAGAGAAAAAGGGAGAGAGAGAGGGAGAGAGAGATGAGAGAGAAAACATGGACCAGTTGTCTCCTGTATGCACCCTGACCTGGAGTCAAATCCCTCGACCTTTCAGTGTAGGAGATGAAGCTCCAACCAACTGAGCCACATCAGCCAGGGCAGTCCTCTGCCCATTTTAAAAATTGGATTATTTGGGGGTTTTGTTGTTGTTGTTGAGTTATGTGAGTTCTCTGTATATTTTGGAGATTAACCTCTTATCAGAGGTGTTGTTTGCAAATATCTTCTCTTATTTGATTGGATAACTTTTGGTTATATTGACAGTTTCTTTTGCTGTACAGAAGCTTTTTAGTTTGATATAGTCCTATTCATTTATTTATTTTTGCTTTTACTTCCCTTGCCTTTGAGGTCAAACTCATAAAAATCTTTTCTTAAGACCAAGGTCCATAAGTTCAGTATCTATGTTTCTTTCTATGTAATTTATTGTTTCAGGTCTTATATTTAGGTCTTTGATCCCAGACTGTTCTATGGTTGTCACCAGAGTGGAAGGGGTGGGGGGTGGTAAAGGATAAAGCGAGTCAAATATATGGTGACAAGGAAATTTTATTTTGGGTGATAACCACATAATGCAATATGCAGATGATATATTGTGGAATTATATACTTGAAACCTATATAATTTTATTAACCAACATCACTCTAATAAATCTAATTAAAATAAATTAATTAAAAAAAAAGAAAGGCAGACTGTCAGGGCCAGCCCAGACCCTGGGTGGGAATTTTCATTTTATCAAGGTCCATGGGTGACCCATACAGTAAAGTCCTCGCAGCATACCTCCATATGCTCCACAGATGCCCACACTCTCAGACCTGGGCAGGGGTTGTGTCATAGGCCCCTATCAGAAACACCTTAGAAACAGGTACAGGATGAAGGGATAATCCCCTCCAAAGACCCCCTGAGTCTCCTGCATCCACAGGAATGGAATGGAGCCCAAGAAATATCATATGCCATGTGACAACAACATCATGGTCCTTCACATTTTCTGAAAATAGATGATCACTGTGATAACAAGGGTTATTTCCTTGTGTCTTAATGATCTTTTGTCATGAAATAGCATATTAACTTAGTAGCTTAAAATAACTATTTATTTGCTCAAATTCAACTTTGTATTTGAATCCTGTGGTTCAGTACTTTGGAATGAGATCACCTGGAAGGTTCTGCTCATGGTCTCCCCTGGGGTCACTATTGTATCTGTGGTCATCTAGACCTGTGTGGTCTGAGACATCCTCATTCACACATTAGGTGGTAGCCGCAGTGCTGGCCAGGGAGTCTCTTCATGTGGCCAGGTGAGCACAGTTTCTTACATGGTGGCGGCGGCAGCGGCAGCAGCAGCAGCAGCATTCTATGAGAACAGGAGTGGAAACTGCAAGATCTCTTATGCCCAGAAGCTGCACAATGTCACTTCTAGCTCAGTCTATTAATTAAAGCAGGTCAAGGGGGAAGACTAACTCTCTGTGTTCTCATTGTTTGCATTTGCTCAAGATTCCAAAAAACTTGATTTTGGGAAAGAAGAGGAACTTCCCCTAACTTTTTGGCAGTTGACAAAGCCTTTGGATCTTATTTGGCAGGGAGAGTTTGGAAGATAAGCAACTACCCTTTAGAGCAGGGGTGGGTAAACTTTTTGACTCGAGGGCCACAATGTGTTCTTAAACTGGACCGGAGGGCTGGAACAAAAGCATGGATGGAGTGTTTGTGTGAACTAATATAAATTCAAAGTAAAGGAGCGGAGGGGAGAGCAAGAGAACCCTCTGCTCTTTCGGCTCTGCGGGCAGGATAGAACAGCCGAACAGGCCGGATCCGGCCCGCGGGCCGTAGTTTGCCCACGGCTGCTTTAGAGTAAATCAAAGGGGAACACGAGGATAGAAATGCAAATTCTCAGGCATAACCCCAGAACTCATTTTAAGAGCCCATCAAGTAATAATGTTCCATTGGCCAGGTGCCCATTGAAGTTCGTAAGGAATTGCAGAAGGCATTGGCTGGGTAGGGGCAGGTCTATTAAGACAGAATGGTCCTTGCACTGGAGAGGTCCAGAGACCTTTTCAAAATTCCTTGTAATAATGAAACTAAGATGTTACCATTCTTAAATAAACTGGATTTTCTAACTACATAACTGAATGAACAGAAAGCAGAAGCCTATGAGAACCTAGATGTCTTTTATTAAAGACTAGAGGCCCAATGCACAAAATTTGTGCAAGAGTAGGTCTTCCTTCCCCCAGCTGCCAACACCGGCTTCCCTCTGGCAACCGGGACCCAGGCTGCTCTTACAGCCGTGACTTCATCTGGAAGGATTCCCAGTCTAATTAGCATATTATGCTTTTATTATTATAGCTATCAATTTCTAATGTATTTATGAATTATAATGAAGACTAGGGGCCCAGTGCACGAATTCATGCACCTTGAAAGGAACTGTGGGCTGCGAGGCTGCAGTGGGCACTGGGGCAGGTCTTGGCCCATCCTCCATGCCCCCATCTGGCCCCTGCCGCCATGGCCCCTGGTCCCCTCTCTGCTGGCAGCCCTGCTCCTGCCACCACCACTCCCACACGCTGATGGTCCAGCTTGCACCCACTGACTGCGTGGAGCAATTGGGGCCGGCACCAGCAGCTGGTGTGAGTGGGGCTGATGCCGTCAGTGTATGCAAGCAGCAGCTGCTGCCCTGATTGCCCCTCAGGAGCAGGGGGAGGTGGAGAAGCCCTGAGGGGCTATTAGGGCTGGCAGCCACTGCTCGCACCTGCTGATGGTGCCAAGCGATCAGGGCGCTCCTATGCCAGCAGCAGGTGCAAGTGGGGCCAGCGTCGGCAGCAGGTGCGAGTGCCTGGCAGGACTGCAGTGAGCGGGAGCAAAGAATTTTCAGTAACTACCAGAGGCTCACCCTGATGACAGCAACTGGTGCCCTTCCTTGGTCTGGTGCCCCCTCTCACCTGGTCCACCATCCTACCACAGCCGATGCCCACCATGTTCCACGCTCTGCTGCCTGCTGCCTGCTGCCAATGCCTGTCATGTTTTGCGCACGCCCCCTGGTGGTCAGCACACAACATAGCAACCAGTTGTTCAGTTGTTTGTTTGTTCTGCCGTTCGGTCTATTTGCATATTAGGGTTTTATATATATAGATGACCATATGCCAGAGGAGGAGGAGGAGGAAGAAGAAAAAGAAGAAGGAGGAGGAGGAGGAGGGAGAGGAGGAGGAGGAGGAGAAAAAGAAAAGCAGGTCTTAGGACCAGGCCAGATTCAAGGGCAGGGGAAATAGCTTCATCTCTTGATGGGAAGAGCTACAAAGAACTTATGGCTATTTTTAATTCACCACATTCCACCTTTTGGCCAAATTTTTTATATCATTCCTACATGAAAACTGCTTTCACCCAGCCCAGGACACTCTGAGGTCTAGTCCCACAGAGCATTGGGCCTAGATGCTGTCCTCTTGCTCCCTGGGTGGGTCCAGGTGTGAGGTTTTACTTACTGGAGGCGGCAACTTACGCGGTTTCTCTTGATCTGGAGACTGTGAACTGAAAAGACAAATTGCCTTCCCCCTACTACCCAACATATGAGGGGGAAACAGGGCACCCACACTGAAAGGGGAGGGACAAGAGGCACATGACAGTCAGGGGCGCACAGCAATTCTGAAGTGCATCTGGGCATGGGGTAGGGGGTCAGGGATGTTTCTGATTAGGGGCCAGTTCTGTCCACCAGGAAGTACTCTCAGGTCACTGTTCTCTGGGCTTTTTATTGCTCTCTGAGAGTCCTTCCTTTTCCATAGAAAGGCTCACAGTCCTGGCTTAGTCCCTTTCTCAGTTGGCTTCCTGTCCACAGAACTTTAAGGGCCTGGAGATCTCTTCATTTTGACTGTCTCAGCAGCTATCAGCCTGAGCTGGTGGTGCTTTCGTGAGGACAACTCTTTTAAAGACTCTGTGGGCTTCCCATGAATCTGGTAGGGTCTGTTCCACGTTTCCTAGCCACTTCTGTCCATTCGTTTGGAGACACATCTCCTACTTGGCCACGTCAAAATGCTTTGGGACAATGCCCTTTTTTTTTAAGCTAAAGTTTACTTTCAAACTAGTAAATCTCGGGTATTCTATATTTCCTCTAAATCCTGCCTGAAAACCCAATAGTTTTTTCTTATCTCTCTTTTGCAGTATCTTACCATATTCAGCTAAAAACATTCAAATTCCTCAACATTGTATGTAGAGATGTTCTTACCCAGAGCTACAAGTTCATTAACACTTTTTATTTTCTAAGTTGCCACAGGTGACATTTCCCTCATGTCCCACCACTACAGAGCATATCTTGCCTTTTTTCCAGCCTCAAATAAGAGCTTCCTCACTGATTCTCCAGCCTCTGCTGACAGTCTGTCTGCCACTCAAAGTTTTACTGACAGCCTCCTCATTGCTTTTCCAGACTCCGCCTGCCTGGTCCCAAACACGATGCCACATTCTTGCAGTTTTTATGGCACTGTACCTCACTCCTAGTAATAATTTCTCTGTTATCTACTATTGCTTCATATCACTCCAGGCAATGTTTATTTAGTAACTTAAAGCAATGATCATTTATTTGCTCACAATTTTGCCGTTTGGTTTTGGCTCAGTTGAGTGGTTCTTCTACTAGTCTGGTCTGGGGTCATTCATGGGGCCATGGCCATCTGGAGGGTCTGCTGGGCCTGGTCTCAGGCTGCCTCACCCCCACTTCTGCTAGTCAGCTGGGCTGTTCACTGTTCTCCACAGGCAGCCTGCACATCTCAGAGTTACAGGAACACTCCAGGAGAGCAGGAGGAGAAGCTACAAGGCCTTTTTTTATCTTGACTGGAATTGCACAAGGTCATCTACACCGTATACTGCTGGTCAAATCAAATCACCTATCCATGGAATGTAGGTTTCCTCTACCACATTTTGGAAAATAAATTATTTCTTAAAAATATAATTTGGGCCCTGACCGGTTTGGCTCTGGATAGAGCGTCGGCCTGCGGACTGAAGGGTCCCGGGTTCGATTCCGGTCAAGGGCATGTACCTTGGTTGCGGGCACATCCCCAGTGGGAGGTGTGCAGGAGGCAGCTGATCGATGTCCCTCTCTCATCAATGTTTCTAACTCTCTAACCCTCTCCCTTCCTCTCTGTAAAAAATCAATAAAATATATTTAAAAAAATATATAATTTGGCACACATGGAGACTGTGAGGGTAAATAATGTTAAGCAGGTGCTTGGTAATAAATGTTAAGAGCTACAGAGACTTAGGGAGAGGTTAGCGCAAGACTCCTCATGGGAGGAAGGGATGGGGTGGGAGAGAGGGCAGGGCACTAACACAGAAAGTTTTGAAATATTAAAACCAACTCTACTGTGACCTCATAAAATCAAAAGTCTAATTGGTTTCAGATTTTGGAATGCAGAGGTGTATATTATTGTTTTACCATAGCACTCACTCACCAAACAGGCACTTATTAAACAGAATAAAACATTAGTTTAAGACTCAAAACCAGGGCTCATTCATACACAATGCACTTGATAATTCAGGACAGCAACATGAAACCATCTGGATATTTGCATACATGTGTGACCAAAGCAGGGAAATATAAAATGGTCATTGTGTTCTGTGACCCAGGAGAAATCATGCCACCTCCCTGGGACTAACATCCAGCTCTGAGGTTTTGTGATTCTTGAAAACTCACTTTTAGTTTTGGATTTTTAGCTGTAGCAATACATCAGCCAGCTCTCGGTTTCCACTTGTGGGGTTGCCACGAGCCTGTCCTGAACCCAGGATTCTAAAGTAACTGACCCACTCAGAGGACCTGCCCCACCTCATGGGCACTTGGATGCCTTGGTTAGTTC
Organism: Plecotus auritus; assembly: GCF_963455305.1. Classification (NCBI taxonomy): domain Eukaryota; kingdom Metazoa; phylum Chordata; class Mammalia; order Chiroptera; family Vespertilionidae; genus Plecotus; species Plecotus auritus. The sequence continues at coordinate 96,384,171 of NC_137771.1, forward strand.
CTTGTCTGCTTTCATTTGGAGCACAGCTTCCGGTGGCCGCACACTGGGCATGGGAAGGCCGAGCCCTGGCATGCAGCTGTGGGCGGCCTCGGCTGCCTTCAGAGCTGAATGCTTAGGGAAGTTCCTGAGGGCAGAGCTGGTGTAAACACAAGGTCATAAAATTGTCCTGCTAAGTCTCTCTCTTTTGCTCATCCTTCTTCTTTTTCTCTGCACAGCCGTTTGCACCTACCACCCATCCATCCATTTATCAATCAATATCTGCCTGTCTAGTCTATCTCTAATCTATCATCTATCTGTCTGTCTCTCTCTCTCCTCCCTTCCCTTCCTCACTATTTCCTGCCTGAGATAATTTACCACAGAAAATATACAATAAAATAATGGCAAAAAAAATAAGGGAGTCATAAGCCATGAGAGAGGAAAATGAAACAAACAAGAGTAGAAAATCGGAGATTCTTCTTAGTTTTCAGGGCTATTGTGGGAAGTTTCCCATCAGGACATAAATATGAAGCCCGCCCCTGGTGGGTAGGGCCATGCCAAGGTCGTCAACACACTCAAGTGTGGGAGCATCAGGGAAGAGAACTTATGGGTCAGCAGTTTGGGCGCCAAGGACACGAGTCTGTCCCACTCCTGATGCCAGAAGGACTATCTTCAGGCACCACTGGCTCTGCTGCCCCCTTTCCCCTCACCATCCCCTCCCCCCCATTACTGAATGCGCATGTGCAAGCTTCAAGGCTCTGCATCTTCACAAGCTGCTGTTAGAGCCCCAATTTCAAGGAAGCACAGGAAGAGGCAGGATCCATCCCTGCAACTGCTTCGGTCCAGGCCTGAGGCTGCCTCCCTCTCCCGTGTGATCCCACCACAGCCTTCTCAGCATCTGGGAGTGAGACGCCAGTTCCTAAAGAGGACCCCGGGCTGGCTTGGACTTGAGGCTGGAAAATAGGGAGACCCTGGTCCCACCCTGTGGTCCGTGGCCACCACTTGGACGTGGCAGTCTTGCCTATAGATTGTTCCTATTGCAGACTGTTTGGAGCACTGTGTGGTTTCCCACCAAACTGAAGCTCCTTAGCAACAGGAACTATGGTTTCCTCTGATCTCACCATTTCTCAGTCGCTTTCCTAGGGAAATTTTCTGTGATTCTGAAGCCTAAGTGGTTATAATGCCCACTGGCCGGAAGCTGAAAACGTATTTTGGGAGTGCTGTCTCCAACGTGGCCAACAAAGGGTGCTTCCCCAGCCAGGCTTCCTGGCTCCTTCACTCCCAGGGCTGCTACTTCCAGAGCCTTCTTTGCGGTTCCCCAGAGGAAATGAGTCAGGGCAGGCACAGCCTCCCTAGGATCCTACAGACCAGGGAGGGCAGGTAATGTGTAGGGCGGGGAGGACAGAGCACTGCCTCACCTGCTCTACACAAAGGCGGGGCCACCCTCACAAACCCTGTGATCTCAGCAGGAAGGCATTTATGTCTCCTCATTCCCTTACGTCTGGTTTCTGGAAGTTGCCAAAGATATGATATGAGAGAGAATTGATTGATCCTTCCATCTCAGTACAAATACAAATACATGGCCTTACTCCCCACTCCCCTTCTTACACAGAAGTTGCACACTGTGTGCACCATTCTATACTTCTACTTTTCCCTCAGTGATGAATGCTGAAGACCACTCCACATTGTCGTACACAATGGAATTCTTTATTCCTTTTTACAGTCATATGGTATCCATTTCATTTGTTTAGCTAGTTTAACTTGCTTATTTAAGTAGTCCCCTATTGATACTCATGTTATCTCCAGTGGAGGTAAGTGTTTAGGTGTAATGTTCACTTAATGGATTGGGGAACGGAGCTAATATCTGAGTGCCCACTACAGGAGAGAGACTATCTCTTTAACCCTCACAATAGCCCTGTAAGGTAGACATCTGTTATGGACTGAATGTTCGTGTCCCCTCAAAATTCTTATGTTCAAGCCCCAACCCCCAACATGATGGTATTTAGAAAAGAAACCTTTGGGAGATAATTAGGGTTAGATGAGGTAATTAGGGTGGGACCCTCATGATAGGATTAGTGCCCTTGTAAGAAGAGTACCCATTCTCTCTCTCTGCACATTTGCACACCAAAGAAAGGGCATGTGAGTGTAACCAGACAATCAATGGGTCCATGTTGCCTGTCACTACTTGAGCCAATTAAGCAGAGACAGGGTTGAATCATATATGAGTGTTTATTCCAATATTGCTGGCAGTATAGGAGAGCAGCAGGTCATTCACAAAAATCTGCTCTGCACCGCCCCCCTCCCCCCCATAAGCCAGCTGCTTATATAGGGTAGGACAAGGATTACATGGGGAAGTAGGGATTACAGGCATGGGGAAGTAGGCTATGCAGGCTGGGGTGGGATACCATTGTTTGGGCAAAAAGGTTGTCAGTCTTTCCATGATAATAGGCAGATCTTGAATGAGAATGGACTCCATTCCAAGGTTGACTCCCAGGTCCAAGGTTGACTCCCAGGTCCTGGGGACATACAACTTCCAGCCAAGTTAGAATGTCTTTTCTTTAGCTAGAACAAGGCAATCATGGTTAATAGAGCATGATTAATATTTCCCATAACCATAGCTAGTCCCCAATATTCTATTTTTGCCCTAACATGAGGACACAGTGACACAGTGAGAAGTGGCCAACTGTAAGCCAAGAAAAGAGCTTTCACCAGAACCCAACCATTCTGGCACTCTGTTCTCATACTTCAAGGCTCCAGAATCATGAGAAATTAAATTTCTGCTGTTAAGCTGTGGTATTTTGTTAGGGCCACCAGAGCAGACTAATGCAAATTCATTTTCTCCAATTTACAGATGGGATAGTGGATCCCTGGAGGCTCTGTGACGTGACTAAAACTCCTAAGCTGGATAGGAGCCTGGTTCTTCACCCGGGGCTGGCTTTTGTCTACGTGCTCTTCAGCCTGTGGTCACCGCAGGGCAGCTGCTTTGTGGCCACTTTGATGCCACATTACTATCTATGATGAAAGGAAGGACACAGATTAAGAAGTGGCGAGGGTGGGAGATTGTTGCCTGTCCTGAACTCCACTCTGATCTTCTTATCCCATATCTGCGCTCCTGGGAGTGGCAACAGGGCAAGCACCCCTCCTGATCCTTTTGTGCTTCTCATTCCTCCTTCGGGGCTTTTGAAATTCCTTCCCCAGAATCATTTCTTGGTTTCTATCTAGCCTTCATTGTTAAGGGAGAGAAGGAACTATAAAGTCCAGTATGTGAAAACAGGAACAAATCTCTTGTGTTTCAATAATCACTCATCAGATGTAGTTAAAGGAAGGTACTGACTAGAGAAAGGATAAAAGCAATCTGGAAATACCAACAAAGAGTTTCATCAAGAGCCTGAGACCCAGAGCTGGTGCTGCTATTCACAGTGAACCACTGCCTCTCTGTTTCATAATAACCTAACTCTGTACTGGGCATGAGCAGAGCAGGCACAGAAGGTCACCAGGGCAGAAAGCCCTGACTGCCTAGCAAAGGACAACTGTAGGGTGGGACCTCGCCCTCAGGGTGACCTTTCCTCCCCTAGCATATCACTGGTCATGTGGTTTAACCCCCCCACCCTCCGACTCGGGCCTTTCCTCCCTAGAGATAACATTTAGGCCTCAGTTGTATTTCAGCTCCAGGCCCCAACAAGCAGCAAAAACAGACAAATGACACCAAGACTAACAACAGGACCAGCTGCATTGGATAATGACCCCCTGCCCTAGTGCTGACGAATCAATCAGTGGAGACCTAGATCCTGAAAGGATACACCAGGAAAGCTGCTGAAAAGTCTACTGAGATCCACCCCTGGACCTCCCCTAACATCTCCACCCTTAACACCCTTAGGACAGAGGACCCAGTGCATCCTCCCTCCCCGGAGCATGCCTCTGCCTTTCCCTTTCCCCTACCCATCCCCATCCCCATCCCCTCAGGTGTGTCACCTTGATTGACCTTCCTCACTTCTAAGCTCCAAGGGCCCTTCCTTTACTTCTATAACTTGTTTCCTAAGCCCTTTTCTTCTATGAATTACTTCTTCTACCTGTATGATTTTCCAAATAAATGTTTTCTTATAGTTTGAGTCTTGGCTCTGAATTCTTTCATAGCCAGAACTCAAGTACTGAGGTTGCTGAACCCAGGTCTGACACCACTGGTGCCATTCTTGCCATCCCCAGCAGCTCTTCTATGGAGACTCTCACTTAAAGTACGGGGCCCGGTGGGTGGGGTCAGGGCTAGAAAGCAGAGGAAGGAAGTGAAAGAACACTTCACTTTCATGTTCTACTGGCCGAAGTAGGATGTTGTGATCAGCAAAACCAACTGCTGAAAACTAAGCTTTGCTGAGGCAAAGGGTTTTCATAAAGCAGGTTGGAAAACATATTTTTAGGGGTGGAGTGGGGGGAGAGGTGGGGAGTAGGGTAGTATTTAATCATGTTGGTGACTTTGTATCAATATTACTCTAAGTGATTAAAAATATTAACATATTTTATCTTCATTTTAACTTGATGGATTAAGTAGATGAATAAAGTACTGCTCTTGTTATCAGTGGAAGTGAGGTATCCCTTTCCCCACTGAGAACTGAGGGTTTAGTCCTTACCATATTTCAAGAAAAAGGATGTGTGATTTTTATTTGTGTAGAATTACATCCCTGGGTTTCCAAAGTGCCATTTCTCTTAATCCACTCCTAGAAGAAATACAGCTAGAGATGCAGTAGACCTAAAAGCAAAGCCAGTGTCCAGAGTTTCAATCCGTGTTGGAATTGCGTCTGGTTAGCATGAAGCTGGTTGCAGTCCATTGGTCCATTGTGTGTGAATGCAAGAGAGCAGGGGCATGAGCCAGGCCAAGAGTCAAGAGCACAAGAGAAACCAAGAGGGCAAACTCCTTTGTTTAGGGACTTAAGTATCTCAAATCTTCCAGCATTTGCAGTGGTCATGCCCATTCTGGCCAATGGCTCGTTCCCAGGTGTGACTGACAGACAAGTACCTTCCCTATGTCACTCAGACTTTACAGGGCTAGGTCTCTTCTCCCCCTGTCCAGTCCCTTTCCCCAGCGATCTGTGGGGAATAGAACACTGGCTCCCTGGGGAGTGTTAAACTGCAGTTTCCTGGCAACGCTGCACAAACGACATGCCTATAATATTTGGGTTCCCTTTGCTCCTTTCCTTTATTAATAACCAGGTTAATCACAATGGTATCACTCTTATCTTTATTTTAAAGATAAAGAAACCAAAGAGCACCACCTGAGGGACAGAGTAGTTAGCAAAGGGGCTGACTGGGGCTGCCCGAAAGTTGCAGGCGTGGGACCATGACCCTGGGCAGTCTGGCCACAGAGCCTGTGCTCCTAGTTGGACATGAACACAGTGTTACAGGAAGGAGAGTCCAGCCTGTGCCTGTGGGAGACAAGGGGCAGAAGCAGGGGAGAGGGCAGATCGCTAGATTGGGGCAGATGCACCGAAAGGACGGTTGAGGGCACAGCTGGGCAGAAGGGCTCTGCTCACCTGCAGCCTCCAGTCTGGGATCTGGACCGGTCTGCCTGGCCCAGCACCCACATCACAGTGAGCAGGTCAGCCAGCCCATTTTGGCAGAAAGACCAGGGGTTAATGACCCTACCTGTCCCCTTCAGCTTCCGTGTCAGGAGCAGGGCATCCTCAGGTCCCCACCTGCCTACAGGGACCCCAGGAGGGAGCCAACTTGAGGACCAGCACACACGGCAATGACAGTGTGACCTGCTGCAGAGGCTCAAGTGTGGACAGTCCAGCAAGACCAGTGATAAGTCTGGTCCCTCCAAGCATGCTGGAAACCTAGAGGGTAGATGACGAGTTGAGCTGGAGCAGGATTCAGGAGAACACCCAGGGATAGCAAGTAGGCAGTGTCACAGCAGGCCAAGCAGGCTACAGGAGAGCGCTAGGACCGGAGAGCAGGTGGAGGCACAGGGAGCGGAGAGTGACCCGGGAAAGCCGGGCACAAGCCAAGCCAGTCCTGAGAAGGCTGCAAGGGGAAGCAGGACAAGTGCCGGAGAACAGTTTCCGTGCTGGGATCTCAGATGGGGCAAACTTCACTGGGCTCAGTTAGGAGAACTGGGAACTTTGGCATAAGATACAAGGCAAGATGCAGCTACTGAAATCAGGGTCTAGGTTCTGAATGAGGTCCTGCATTCCTGAAATCCCTCAGCCTGATGCCAGGGCCTGAGGCTAAAACCTGCGGGGGAGGGGGCGGGGGGGGTGTCAAGAGCAGCTGGGGAAGCCTGCAGGAGCTCTCCTGCAATGCTGTAGACGTTCCCTCAGCTCTCCCCAAGGCCGAGTTTCCTCAGCTCTCCCCATGGCCGAGTTTCCAATGAGCAGGCTGGGCATCGGCCTGCTGTCCACATCAGCCCAGAGGCACTCCCAACTCACACCGTCTTTCCTGCTTGGTCTCCAGTGGTCACACTCCAGAGTGGCACACCAGGAGGCCCTAGGACCCACGTGGAAATCATCCACACACCTGGCTCCTCAGGCACAAATAGCAAGGCAGTGGGTCACGATGGGCCAGCATGTGAGTGCCCACATGCTAACACATGCACATATGTGCACACACCCAGACACTCACAAATCACTTCTGGCCAGCATGGGTGACATCATACTGCCCTTCTTGCCAGAGCTGCCTGGACGGGCCTCTGCCGGGACTGCTGATCCTTTCTCATGACTGAACTAAGTGAGTTGGACTTAAGAATTGTGTTTTGACTTTGCAGCTATAACAGGCAAATAAGTAATACCTTCTCAAAACTCTGTTCAATGCATCAGACATGTGGTCAGTCCTGACGCTTCTGCTCACTGATGCAGAATCTAGCGCTGAAAGGGCCCCTTTTATCATAAAGAAGACTGGGTCCCCCCAGGTAGCAAAGTGGCTGATGCATTTTATTCATCCCTTTGAAAATAATGATCACACTTTCTAACAGAGAAAGAGATAATGTTAACAAAAACTGGCTGAGCCTAGGGCAGTGGTTGGCAAACTGCGGCTCGCGAGCCACATGCGGCTCGCAAGCTGTGGTTTGCCGCTCTGTTTACTAATGAGTTTGCTGACCACTGGCCTAGGGGATGTGGCACCTTGCTTATTCCTGCGAAACTACCTGAGCTGTTTTGGGAATTCCTGGACTTGGGACTCCCTGCTCCAAGCCCCTTTTGCTACCTGACCCATCTGTGATCAGATTTCTTCCATCTCTGCCCTCTCCACCCACGTGTTTCACAGGGAAGTCTTTCTTTTACTAATAACTCACTACGAGGTGCTGTCTGCTGTTTCCAGACTTTGTTATTTTGGTTAAAAAAAAAAAAAGAGTAATCCCAATTCATCAAAATTTTGGCGAACTTTAGAGATATTCTTTGTGTAATTTATTCCATCAAAAAAGATCTGCTCTCTCCAAAATGTATTTGAATAAGAAAGAAATTTATGTTGTTTTTCTTATGGAAGCGTGTCCTGCCGCTGGTGGGGGAGAGCAAAGCAGAGCAGAGGGGAAAGAGGAAGCGGTGCCTGTGAGGTAGGATGAGAGCCTGAGGAAGGCTCTCCTTCTCTAGGAGTCCGCAGAGTCTGAAACCCACTCTTAAACAGCAACGTGAAGTTCTGAGGTTGATTATGTTTAAACATTTGTTAGGAAGTAATTGTTTGGGATTGAGAAAGAATTTCTCTGTAGAAACAGTGTTATCAGTGGAGGATTAACTCTCCGGACAGATGCATGAAAATGTACTTAATCTATTTGTACCTTACTAGCTGTGTCATATAGGGCATTAGCTGATGTCTGCCTTAGTTTCCTCACCTGTAAAATGGGAATGTGCCTGGTTTCACAGAGTTATTGGGAGGGTTACATGCATTTCTACATGTAAAGGGCTTACATGACTGGCACATAATTAGCATTACATTTCTTGTTATCATTATTATTTCTGTGCCTCAGCCCCTCTGTTTTGGAGCCCTAATGCGTTTCAGGAGGGGCTCAGAAGCCCCTGAGTGGTGGGGGTTCCCCTGGAGAATGAGGGCTGAGGGCAGGAACTCCTGGTCTGGGGTCCCAGGGCTGGACCCTTTAGAACAAGATGCTTCATGAAGGGGCTGGGCAACCTGAGAGGCAATGTTTGCCGGGTGTGAGCCTGGGGACTGAGTGGGAGGCGGGGGAAGAGAGAGGGGCCACCTGGGAGCAAGAGGGGCATCTGCCAGGGGACTGAAAGGCAGGGACTATCTCCTATGCACTTTGCCCAGGGTGGACCTCTCCCTGCTTTACAGCCGTGAGGTTAAAGGTCACGTCCAACACAGCAGCGGGCAAGTCCTTTATCTCTGTGGGGTTGGACTTTGTGGCAGACAGATTTACCCAAGGCCGACTGACAATTACCCAGCACAGAGGCAAAGTCTCCTGGGTTCTCTGAGTTTCAATTGCCGCCCTGGCCTTCTCCTCCCAGTGCCTTGGAGTGAAGAGCATAAAGGAGGCAGGCAGGAAAAATAGAAGGTGCCACTGGGCATCCTTGGTGCAGGCCAAGGGCTCTGTGCAGGCCGTGTGGGGAGTGGCAGCTCTGGTAGTGAGGGCCTCATCTCCCGGAACCAGAACCAGAACCAGAACCAGAACCGGGGTGGGGACACACACTGCATGGGGGCGGGCTCCACTCCGCAGGGTGGTCGCAGACAGAAAGGGACACTGGGAGCATGGCCACGGGTCTGCAGTCTGTTCCTCCTTCAGACGGGATCCCCCTCGTGTGTTTGTGGGGCCTCCTGAACCACTTTCCTGCAGCTAGGTCCTGTCTTTACAGAATGTTCTCTGTCCCACAGATGTTGTTCCTCCGGGCACTGATTTGGCCATCAGCTCAGGCTTCCCATAACGTTCTCTTCACTCTTACTTCAGGTGGTATACAAAGGAGTATTATATCATTATTTCTACATATTTATATATGTCCTAATACTTTATACTTTTCCACACACTCACACACATCTACTCTACCATCTGCACACATAGCAATTCATACTCAGAAACAATATTTCCCCATTTCAGAAATGGGGTTGGAATCATTTCAAAGTGTTTTGAGTAATAAAGGGTGAGGCCTCTGAGGTAAGGATTTTTTCAAAACTCCTCCCTGTGATACTATTTATTTCATCCAACAAGTACTTACTGAGCACCTATTATGCACTAGTCACCATTATGAGTACTGGCAATGCTGTGGTGAACAGACAGACATCCCAATTTCATGGAACTAGGCATTCTTTCAAATGAAGTGACATTTCCAAAATTATACAAGCTGATATTTTACCTTTTCTTTGCTCCCGCTTCCAACACTGTTAGGTTTTGTTTGCTGCAGGTATTAACAGAGATCAGCAACAAATATTCACAATTTAATATAGTTGTTTCTCATTTCCTGTTACATCTAGTTTTCAACTATTTCCTATAGTCAAACTGACTTGCTTTTGAGCAATTGTTTATCATCATGATAAAGAGTCAGATGTCTGACTTGGCATAAAGTTGCATGAAGTTACTGTATTTTTTCCGTGGATAAGATGCCCCCACTTTTCCAACCCCAAATTAAGAAATCAATATTTTAAACATTTTGCTGGTTTTCCTCTTAAGGCCTTCTTCTTTTTGGCATCTTAAGGAGTTGTTCTTCCTGTTTTCTCCACTGTCTGATCATACACTCAGTGGGAGGAGGTCCAAATTGTCTCTCTGCAGCTCTATTTCCATGCTCTTTTGCAGAGCTGATTACATTCAGTTTGAATTTTGCAGAGTAAGACAATCACTTACTGGTATTTATCTTTTTATTTTTTGACATCTTTATGGGCTCAGAATGCTCTGGTCCTTGTTGCATCTGCGCACTCTCCACCTCCACCTCTAATTATGGCATCAGCTGACATCAGTAACAATAAGGCTTGTGATTGGAGGAAGCCTATTTGACAAGGTATGGGCAGCTACATACCCCTGCGGCTCCATCTTCAGCGGACTTCTGTGTATAAGACGCCTCTCGATTTTCAGTCTAATGATTTTAGAAAAAAAAATAGCATCTTATACATGGAAATATATGGTTTGTGGGAGATTTGTTACAGGTTGAATTGTGTGCCCCTACAAGATATGTTGAAGTTCTAACCCAGTGGTCGGCAAACTGCGGCTTGCGAGCCGCGGTTTACCGCTTTGTTGACTAATGAGTTTGCCGACCACTGTTCTAACCCATAGGGGATGTTTGATTTAGACCAGACTTTTTTAACTTTGGCAATATTGACATTTTTTACTATATCCACCTCTTCTTTGGGGGCTGTGCATTGTGGGATGTTCAGCAATATCCCTGGCAGCACCCACTATATGCCAAATAGTGCCACTCTTCAGTCATGACAACCAAACCTGTCTCTAGATATATATTTTTTAATTTCTTTATTGATTAAGGTATTACATATGTGTCCTTATTCCCCCATTACCCCCACCTCCCATTCATGCCCGCACCCCCCTGTTGTCTGTGTCCATTGATTAGGCTTATATACATGCATATAAGTCCTTTGGTTGATCTCTCCCCCTTACCTCCACCCTCCCCTACCTTCCCTGAGGTTTGACGTTCTGATCGATGTTTCTCTGTCTCTGGATCTATTTTTGTTCATCAGTTTATGTTGTTCATTATATTCCACAAATGAGTGAGATCAGGTGATATTTATCTTTTTCTGCCTGGCTTATTTCACTTAGCATAATGCTCTCCATCTCCATCCATGTTGTTGCAAATGGTAAGAACTCCTTCTTTTTTACCGCAGTGTAGTATTCCATTGTGTAGATGTACCAGTTTTTTAATCCACTCATCTGCTGATGGGCACTTAGGCTGTTTCCAAATCTTAGCTATGGTGAATTGTGCTGCTATGAACATAAGGGTGCATATATCCTTTCTAATTCGTGTTTCTAGTTTCTTGGGATATATTCCTAGAAGTGGGATCACTGGGTCAAATGGGAGTTCCATTTTTAGTTTTTTGAGGAAACTCCATACTGTTCTCCACAGTGGCTGCACCAGTCTGCATTCCCACCAGCAGTGCACAAGGGTTCCTTTTTGTCCACATCCTCGCCAACACTTGTCATTTGTTGATTTGTTGATAATAGCCATTCTGACAGGTGTGAGATGGTACCGCAATGTTGTTTTGATTTGCATCTCTCTGATGATTAGTGACTTTGAGCAGGTTTTCATATGTCTCTTGGCCTTCCTTCTGTCTTCTTTTGAAAAGTGTCTATTTAGATCAGTTGCCCATTTTTTGATTGGGTTATCTTCTTTTTGTTTAGCTGCATGAGTACCCTGTAAATGTTGGAGATTAAATGCTTATCATTTGATATCATTGGCAAATATGTTCTCCCATGCAGTGGGCTTTCTTATTGTTTTATTGATGATCTCCTTTGCTGTGCAAAAGCTTTTTATTTTGATGTAGTCCCATTTGTTTATTTTCTCTTTAGTTTCCATTGCCCTAGGAGCATTATCAGTGAAGAAATTGCTTCGGCATATGTCAGAGATTCTTCAGGCTGTGGATTCCTCTAGTATTTTTATGGTTTCTCATCGTATGTTTAAGTCCTTGATCCATTTTGAGTTTATTTTTGTGTATGGTGTAAGTTGGTGGTCTAGTTTCATTTTTTTGCATGTATCTGTCCAGTTTTCCCAACACCATTTATTGAAGAGACTGTCTTGACTCCATTGTATGTTCATGCCTCCTTTGTCAAATATCAATTGAGCATAGTGATTTGGGTCGATTTCTGGGTTCTCTGTTCTAATCCATTGATCTATATGTCTGTTCTTGTGCCAGTACCCGGCTGTTCTGAGAACAGTGGCTTTGTAATACAGCTTGAAATCTGGTATTGAGATCCCACCTATTTTGTTCTTTCTCAGGATTGCTGTGGCTATTGGGGGTCTTTTTTTTTCTTTTTTTATTCCAGATGAATTTTTGGAGAGTTCTTTCTAGGTCTGTGAAATATGCCATTGGTATTTTAATGGGGAGTGCATTGAATCTATAGATTGCTTTGGGTAGTATGGACATTTTAATGATGTTGATTCTCCCAATTCATGAACATGGTATGTTCTTCCCTCTGTTTACGTCTTTCTCTATCTCTTTTTTCAGTGTCCTGTAGTTTTCCATGTATAGGTATTTTACCTCCTTAGTTAAGTTTATTCCTAGGTATCTTAATTTTTTTGGTGCGATGGTAAATGGGATTGCTTTTTTAGTCTCTCTTTCTGTAAGTTCACTATTGGTGTATAGAAATGCCATAGGTTTCTTGGCATTAATTTTATATCCTGCTACATTGCTGAATTCATTTATTAATTCTATTAGTTTTTTGATGGAGTCTTTCGGGTTTTTTATTACAATATCATGTCATCTGCAAATACGGACAGCTTTACTTCTTCTTTTCCAATTTGGATGCCTTTTATTTCTTCTTCTTGTCTAATTTCAATGGCTAATACTTCCAGTACTATGTCGAACAGGAGTGGTGAGAGTGGGCATCCCTGTCTTGTTCTTGTTCTTAGGGAAAATGGTTTTAGTTTTTGCCCATTGAGTATGATGTTGGCTGTGGATTTATCATATATAGCTTTTATTATGTTGAGGTATGATCCTTCTATTCCCACCTTGTTGAGAGTTTTTATCAAGAAAGGGTGTTGGATTTTGTCACATGCTTTTTCTGCATCAATTGATATGACTATGTGATTTTTATCTCTCAATTTGTTTATGTGATGTATCACATTTATTGATTTGTGGATATTGTACCATCCCTGCATTCCTAGGATAAATCCTACTTGGTCATGGTGTATGATCTTTCTGATGTAGTGCTGGATCCAATTTGCTAGAATTTTGTTGAGGATTTTGGCATCTATGTTCATGAGGGATATTGGCCTGTAATTCTCTTTCATTGTGTTGTCTTTATGTGGTTTTGGTATTAGGGTGATGCTGGCTTCATAGAAGGAGCTTGGAAGTGTTCCTTCCTCTTGAATTTTTTGGAATAGTCTGAGGAGGATAGGTTTTAGTTCTTCCTTGAATGTTTGGTAAAACTCCCCTGTGAAGCCATCTGGCCCCGGGCTTTTGTTTGCTGAAAGCTTTTTGATGACTGCTTCAATTTCTTCCATAGTTATTGGCCTATTGAGATGTTTGGATTCTTCCTGATTGAGTTTTTGAAGGTTATATTTTTCTAGGAATATGTCTATTTCCTCCAGGTTGTCCAGTTTGTTGGAATAGAGTTGTTCATAGTATTTTTTAACAATCCTTTGTATTTCGGTGGGGTCTGTTGTTATTTCACCTCTTTCATTTCTGATTTTGTTTATTTGGGTCCTCTCTCTTTGCTTCGTGGTGAGCCTGGCTAGAGGTTTATCAATCTTGTTTATCCTTTCAAAGAACCAGCTCTTGGTTTTGTTGATCTTTTGTATTATTTTTTTTGTTGGTTTGTTTCAATGTCGTTTATCTCCACTCTGATCTTTATTATTTCCTTCCTTCTGCTTACACTGGGCTTTTCTTGTTGCTCTCTTTCTAACTCTTTGAGTTGTAGGGTTAGGTAACTTATTACCATTGTTTCTTGTTTTTTGCAGTAGGCTTGTAGAGCTATGAACTTCCCTCTCAAGACTGCTTTCGGTGTGTCCCATAGATTTTGGATTGTTGTGTTTTCATTGTCATTTGTTGCCATGATGTTTTTTATTTCTTCCTTGATCTCTCTGGTAACCTAGTCATTGTTTAATAGCATGCTGTTTAGTCTCCATGTGTTTGAATTTTTTGGATTGTTTTTATTGTAGTTGATTTCCAGTTTTATGCCACTGTGATCTGAGAAGATGTTTGATATGATTTCTATCTTCTTCAATTGAAAAGACTTTGCCTATGACCCAACATATGGTCTATCTTTGAAAATGACCCATGTGCACTTGAGAAGAATGTATATTCTGTGGCTTTGGGGTGAAATGTTCTGAAGATGTCAATTAATTCCATCTGGTCTAGTGAGTCATTTAGGATTGATGTTTCTTTGCTGATTTTTTGTTTAGAAGATTTGTCCAATGGTGATAGTGGAGTATTAAAGTCTCCTACTATGATTGTATTGCTGTCAACCTCTCCTTTGATATCATTCCATGAGTTTTTTTATGTATTTGGGTGCTCCTGTATTGGGTATGTATATGTTTACCAGAGTTATTTCTTCTTGTTGGATTGCTCCCTTTAGTATTATGAAGTGGCCTTCCTTATCTCTTGTTATGTCCTTCACTTTGAGATCTAATTTGTCAGATATAAGTATTGCTACCTCAGTTTTTTTTCATTTCCATTCACCTGAAAAACCTTTTTCCATCCCTTCACCCTCAGTCTGCGTGAGTCTTTTTTTCTGAGGTGGGTTTCTTGTAGACAACAGATATATAGGTGGTGTTTTCTTATCCAATATGTTACCCTATGTCTTTTGATTGGGGCATTTAATCCATTTACATTTAAAGTTATTATTGATAGGTACTTATTTGTTGCCATTTTTATTCTTTACCTCTGTGTTCCTTCTTCGCTTCCTATTTCTTTTTTTTACAGCAGACCCTTTAGCATTTCTTGCATTGCTGGTTTGGTGGTAATAAATTCCCTTAGTCCTTTTTTGTCTGTGAAGCTACTGATTTCACCTTCAATTTTGATTGATAGCATGTTGGGTACAGTATTCTTGGATTCAGACCCTTCCTTTGCATGACTTTGTATATTTCATTCCATTCCCTTCTGGCCTGATGAGTTTCTGTTGAGAAATCAGTTGCTAGTCTGATGGGGGTTCTGTCTCTCTCTAGCCACTTTTAAGATTCTTACTTTGTCATTGGTGTTTGCCAATTTAATTATAATGTGCCTTGGCGTCTATCTTTTGGGGTTCATTTTGCTTGGGACTCTGTGAGCTTCTTGGATTTGTGTGGGTTTTTTCTTTCCTGTATCAGGGAAGTTTTCTGTCATTATTTCTTCAAACAGGTTTTCTATTCATTGCTCAGTTTCCTCTCCTTCTGGGACTCCTATTATGCGGATGTTGTTTTGTTTCGTGTTGTCTCAAAGTTCCCTTAGGCTCTCCTCCTGCTTTTTAATTTTTTTTTCTAGAAGCTGCTCTCCTTGGGTATTTTTTCCTATCTTGTCTTCTAGCTCACTGATGCGGTCCTCTGCTTCTTCTAGTCTACTCTTGATGCTTTCTATTGAGTTCTTTACAGCAGCGATGTCATTTTTCACTTCTTCATGGTTCTTCTTCATTTCCTCTTGGTTCTTACTCATATTGTCAAATTTGTTTTCCATTCTTTTCAGCCACCTTATGACCATTTCTCTGAATTCTTTCTCTCACAGGTTGCTTGCCTCCATTTCGTTTATTTCCTTTTCTGGTGAAACCTGCTTTTCTTTCATATGCAGGCTGTTTCTTTGTCTCCCCATGGTCTCTCTTCTCCAGGTGTCTGGTTATGTAGTTCTCTCTCTCCTGTGTTGATTTAAAGGCACAAAATACAACACAACCAGGTACAACACACAAGGCACTCAACAGAAATGTATTCACGATATTAATAACCTCAAATAAAGGTGACCACCAGAGAAAGGCAAATTAGGGGATAGGAGAGAAAGAAGAAGGGAAAAAAAAGAGAGGAGTGCCAAGATGAAATTTGGAAAAGGAAAAAAAAGTAAGAGAGAAAAGGAAGAGAACAAGAAAGAAAAGGGGAACAAACTATATATATATGGGGAGAAAACTCCAATAGAACAGACAGTAATCCCAGCAAATGCCAGCAACAAGTACCTGGAGGTGAATACAAACTACAAACAACAACTAATATCAAGTGAGGTGAGGGAAAACAAAAGCAAAAAAACAAACAAAAACAAAGCAAACAAAAACAAAACAAAACAAAAAAAGAATATGCAAAACAATCTCACAAACAAGCATAAAAAATCTATATAATCAACATTCAAGCAAACAACAACAAAAGGACAGCGATAAAAACAATTTTTTGGATAGTGAAGACAGAGAAGAGAGAGGTGTGTATGAACTCGGAGCAGGGGATTGGAAATTAGATATATAAGTAGGGTGAAATTTTAACAGGGGGTAAAAAGAAAGAATAGGGAAAATCTAAAGCAGGAGAAGTGTAAGAGAAACAGGACAACAAAAGGGGAAAAGTTAGGAAGAGAGTGATGGCATAAAGGTAGAGTTGAGATAGAGTAGAATTATGCTAAAGGAAAGATGAATATAGAATGTAGAACACTAATCTCAAAGTCAAATAAAGAGAAAATAAAATGACACTTTTTTAAAGAAAGGTAAAATAGTAGTAGTAATAAATTACTACTAGTGATTGAAAATAAATATGTAATGATTAAAATGTAAAATCAAGTGAGGAAAAAAGAAAAAAATTAGTTTCTTAAGTAAAAGATGAAAAAAAATAAATATATAAATAAAAATAAAGTGTGCAGTAGTGAAGGTCATTCACTTCCTCTATTGTTCTGTTTGGCATGCCTGTTTCACAGTCAGGACAGTATTGCATTTTCCTGCGTTCCACTGCTCCTCAGTGTTGTAAGCCAGTCCTGATTTTTAAGCAGGCAGTGTGTCTTACTTTCTTGTATTCCTTTATTTGTGATTACACAAGAGTCAGTTTGTGATTCAGCCCCTGGGTGGCAGTGTTTATGGATTGACCTCCAGGTCTATAGGTCCTCTCTAGCCTGTGCTTAGATCGTGCTTTCCCTTTGGCACTCAATCCCGGTTTGTGGGAGTGGGCTGCCCCAGAGCTGATTCTCTGATGGTCACTCCCCGCTCTGATCCCCAGGTTCCAGAAAAACAACTTTCCCCTGCAGTCTCCTAGGGTGTCCCCAACTGGGTGATCCCATCCACTGGGCTCAGCAATCAGAAGCAAGGATTTAATGAGGAGAAAGCACAAGTGTGCAAACTTTGGGGCTGCGCACAAGTCTGCGCAGTCCTTTTCCCCCTCTCCCTGTGTCCAAGCAGCCGGCACACTTTTAAAATTTTTAGGCTGTCCTTCTGTGTCAGATCAAAATGGGTTGCTTTTTAGAGATCCCCTCTGTTAGCAGCTCTGAGGACCCCTTCCACATTCACGGATCATGCCAGCCCCAACAGCCATGGATTTTTCTAGGCGCAGACTTCCCCTTTTCCTCCAGCTCCCGCAGTGTGTGTGTTTCTCTCTCCTGCTGGGACCAGAGACCTCACCTTATCCCAGGCGAAATCTGACCTTTCTGTAGTGGAGTGTAGAGCTCCTCTGAATCCACGTGTTTCCGCCAATTAGGGACTGGTGCTCTGGGGTTTGCAGCTGTTCGGTGGGTGCTGCAGTTGTAGATTTTCAAGCTTCCGATAACATCTACTTTCCCCTTCAAATGGCGTGGTCTCCGCGTCCAAGCTGGTGGCTCTGGGAGGGAACCCAGTAGCAGTGGGGGCTGCCTGGTCAGGGGAGCCCTGTCCAACAGTCCCCCACCTTCTCCTGGAGTATAGCTGTCCCTTAACTCACCAACAGACACTCCCCATGTGACCCTCAGCTGTTCTTTCTATCTGCTCTGGGACAAGGCTCGGGACATGTCTGTCTATTCCGCCGCCATTTTTTTCCCCCTCACTTGTCTCTAGATATTGCTAACTGCCCCCTGAGGGAGAAAATTACCCCCAGATGAGAACCAATGATTTAAATACTCAATCAGGAGGTTGATACTTGATGTGTGTTTATAATACATAAAGTTTTTTGTTATGAACAGAAACACTCTTAACCCAGCTTAACCCAGACAAAGAAAGCAAAGTCATTAAGAGTTGAAATGTATCCCCCAAAGATAGGTTGAAGTCCTGATCCAGGAACCTGTGAGTGTGAACTTATTTAGAAACTAGAGGTCTGGTGCACAAATTCGTGCACAGGTGGGGCCCCTTGGGGTGGCTTGCGGAGATTGGGCCCCAGCTTGTGCCCCCAGCCTCGCAGCCCTTCAGCCCTTCCTGGCACACTGCCTTAGCATTGCACCATTCCCTCACCTGCTCCACCATCCTGCCTGTGCGGTGATCGATCAGGGCTGGGCTCCCCACCAGGCTCCCTCAGCACCTGGGAGCCAGGTGACAGCCGTGCCCTCCTGCCACTGCTGGTCACCATCTGAGGGCTCCCGCTTACACCCACCTTGACCTGGCGCTGCCCATTCACCTGGTTCACCATCCTGCCACGGTCCTGCTCTCATCGGGGCCCATCAGGGCCAGCAGCACCTTCACTGCCGCCCACTGCCAGCACAGTTTTGCTGCCGCCCACCATGTTCCATACCACCCCCTCGTGGTCAGAGCACATCATAGTGTGCAGTCGAACTCCCTGTCCAATGACCACCCGAGGGAACAATTTGCATATTAGGCTTTTATTATATAGGATAGGGTATTTGTAGATGTAATTAAGATGAGGTCATACTGCAGCAGGGTGGAGGACCCTTCACTCCAATAAGACTGATTCCCCTACAAACGAATGCATGCATCCTAGAGAAAGCAGCCCACTTGAGGGCTGCCGCTCAGAAGTATGACACGCCCAGGTTACTCATCCCAGGTGGTGATGGACAAGCCTGCTGAGGTCCCATGACTCAGAGCCATGATGAGCAGTTCTTGCTCCATGCCTCAGAATTGAGTCCAAATAAGAGTGTGGCAGTGGGTCCAGAAAATTCTGCAACCCCTTTCACACCCGCCAAGGTATATAGTAGTTATGTAAATAAGTAGGTAACCTATATACATTTAAAGAAATCAGCCTTATCCAAATATACAAGGACACATGATCCCAGATGGAAGTATGACCCTGTAATACTGACATATTAGCAAAGGAGCAAACGTGTGGATGTTTCAATCTACAAAGAGCTGTTCTTCTCAGGGGTTGTCTTGTGAGGCTGTGCACTTGGTTTGTTGGTTGTTCAGAGTGACTTGGGAGCCTCTCCTTCTGAAATTGCCTTTAGAAGCAGTTTATGGAATTTTTGAGACGTATGGTCATATTACTCAAATGGCATTCTACAGCTTGCTGCTCTCCTCATTTCTGGGACACAGCTCCACATGAGTTTCAATTACTTAAAAATAAAATTGACCTTCCAAGAGTGATGATTTATCATCCATGAGGAGAATAAAAAAATATGTCATTGAATGTTTCGAGAGCCCTAAGGATGTTCGTATCCTTTCACCAAATACCCACTTAGGGAGCATTACAGGTCAGTATAAGGGTGCTGGTGCAGCAGAAAAGAGTGGAAGCTGGAATTCCCCCTAAACGAGGACTCTTCAGTGACCTTTTGTACATCCATCTGATAAAATATTCCTAAGGAATTAAAATTAACCCTGTTTATGCTGTCTGGTTTTGGTGACTTACTCTTAGTGTTGTGACATTATGTACTTTGCTTCAGGTAGAATAACTAACTCCCTTGAGTATTTCCTGCACTGGCAGTTTTTTGGTAATAAAATCCTTCAGCTTCTGTATGTCTGGGAATGTCTTTATTTCTCCTTCATATTTAAAGGATAATTTTTCTGGATATATTATTCATGATTGGTAATTTCTCTCTTTTAGACATTTGAATATTGGTTCCACTCTCTTATGGCTTGTAGAGTTTCTGCTGAGAAGTCAGATGAAATTCTGATGGGTTTTCCATTGTAGGTCACTTCCTTCTTTTCCCTAGCTGCTTTGAGCATTTTTTTTTTTTTGTCATTAATTTTTGGCAGTTTTAATACCAAGTGCCTTGGAGAAGGCCTCTTTGGATTGAGGTCACTAGTTGTTCTGTTTGCTTCTTGGATTCGAGGATCTAGTTCTTCCCATAGGTTTGGGAAGTTCTCATCCACTATTTGTTTGAATAGAGTCTCCGTTCCTTGCTCTCTCTCTTTCTCTTCTGGAATGCCTATAATGCTAATATTACTTTTTCCAATATAGTCAGATAGTTCTCATAAAGTGCTTTCATTGTTCTTTATGCTCAGTTCTCTCTCTTCTTCCTTCTGCATCATCTCTAGATTCCTATATCTTGGATATCATTTATTCTTTCCTCCATCTGGTAGGCTCTGTTTTCTATGCTCAGTAGTTCACTCCCAATCTTCTTAATTGCAGGCTTTATTTACAGGATTTCTGATTGGTTCTATTTTAAAGTTTCAATCTGTTTGGTAAAGTAGTAGTTTTGTTCATTGATTTGTTTTCTGAGTGCCTTGAATTGCCTATCTGTATTTTCTCACATCTCATTGAGTATTTTCGGAACTGCAGTCTTAAAATCTCTGTCATTTATATCACATATTTTCATGAGTACTAGCTTGCTTTTTGGGGATTTTTCATTTTCTTTCTGATCAACTTTGCTACCATGGTTATTCATGGTATTTGCTGTTCTCCGTTGTCTAGGCATTTATATCTATTAATAAAAAGGTCTTTCTACTATTTTCCAGTAGATCATGCTGAATTGCCAATTTTTTTTCCCTTTCTGGTTTCCCAGTCTTGACTTACTTGGCTTCTGTGAGACAATACAGCTGAGTTGCTTGTGGGTAGGGTTTGTTTTGTCTTCACCGTATCGTGACCCCTGATCTCTGTGGGGTTCCACCCCAACATCCTTCCTGGGGATCAGTCACAGAAGGAAACAGTGGTTCTACTGCAATAGCTCTTGGTTTACAGATAATATGCTCTTCAGCTCAACTCGAAGGGCAATAGGAGGCAAGTTTTGGGAGTCCAAGCAGTGTTAGGGCTCTGTGGTCCTGTTTCTTTGTTTGAAACACTACTGCCCAGCCTGACATTGGAGAGCCGCATGGCAGAACCCCGTGAGGGGTCTACTGGCTCAGGCATTGTTTGCTCTGATCATCATTAGTCCTACAGGGCTGCCCCCACATCTCTCTCTTTCCTCAGCTGAAGGAAGCACCTGCTACCACCAGCTTCCTTCCCTCTCCAGGCCAAACCTCGAGCTCATGGCTGCAGGGCTGCACTTGTGGGCCATCTGTACTTTCCTCCCTTCTCATCTTCCCATTTATTCCCGGTTGCCCATCTTTAGATGTTTCAATGTGCAGTTCTCTCAGGCATGCTCTGTTTTGAGCAGGGAATTCTTTGTTGAATTATAGTTGATAAACTTGTTTTAATGTCAGGGGGAAAAGCCAAGGGGATCTCTCATGCTGCCATTCCTCTGACATCACTTCCCTTGATTTTTTAGAAAGAGTAGAAGGGAGAGAAAGGGGGAGGGAGAGAGAGAGAAACATCCACATGAGAGAGACATATCAATGGGTTGTCTCCTGTTCGCACCCTGACCGGGGTCTGGAATCAAACCCATGACCGTTGGTTCTGAGTGCCAAGGCTCTAACCACTGAGAAAACCAACCAGGGCCCTTTTATTTATTTATTTATTTTTATTGCAGCAATCTGTCAGACTCTGAGACTTTTAGAAACTATTTTCAAAATTAGGCATTAGTTTTTATGAGGATCTGCACCAACAAAGGCAATAAACTCCTTCAAGAAACCTGAGATATCTTCCCATTGGGGGATGGGCTGTATTTGTGAGCAGCCTGCACAACTGCATTTTTCAAGTTTAGCATTCTTATGCCAAGGGCATGACAAATAATATATATTTTTTTAATCATTAGCAATAGCCACAGGCAAATTAAAACGCAACCAAAATACTGCATTTCAGAAGAGAGTACATGTTAAATGGCTTATTCCTCACAAACAGCTCGTCATTGACACCGGTAATCAGGCACATCCCTAATCACAGGGAATGTGAGAAGTGAGAGGCCTGTAATGAGAAAGAAGAATCAGCCAAACCTGGCATCCAGCTTCTGGTGCTGCCCTACAGGCTGCCACGTGCTTGAGGGTAATTTCTACTTAAGGACTGACTGGAAGAACAGCACTCCTGACCCACATTTTAGGAACTCCTCGCCTGCATTTAAAGCTCAGCACAAATGTCTGGCCTACCCTGCCTTGGTTTGTTTCTCTTTGTCCTCATCCTCCCACCTCCGGACCATGTATCACATCAGACCCGGCCTGGTTCCCAGCCGGAGCCTGCACACAGTGTGTACACCTGCTGCCGCCTGGAGTGCCCTCCCTCTCTCAGCCATACAAACCCTGCTCTTCTTCAGGCCCCAGCCTGAAGTTTTCACTTGTCAAGCCTTCCCTGGTGCCCCAGCTAGAATCCACCACTCCCTCTGCTCCGCTTCCTCTGTCACATAATCAGGCAAAAATTTTCCGCAAGGACCAGAAACCCAACTCAGACTAACTTGTGCAAAAAAGGGAAAATGACTTGTCTGGAAGCCAAATTGTGGGAAAAGCAGGGATGCTGGAAAGCAGAGATTTGACTAAGGTCGTAGTTTTCCCGGTTTATCTCAGAGGGTTGTCAGCCTCATGTCCCAAACTCCGTGTGGTGATAGAGCACGTGGTGGCTGCGCTTCGGCTCTAGTCCACAGCATCACACGCAGGAGGGAGGGTGCTGCCCTCCCAGCAGCAGCTTCACAAGTCCCAGGAAGGCCCTGGGGCCCACCCAGTGGTGGTCTGGTGGCCGAGAGCAGGAGGCACTCAGATTGGGTGGGGCTAGGGCCCGGAGATCAGTGTTTGGCAGCTCCCCTCCAGCCACATGATGTGGCAGGGGCAGGAGGAGGGTCATGCCTTTGCAGAATCAGTGAGGTGTGGTGGGAAAACAGAACACTGGCAGCCAAAAACAGGACAGGTCTGCTGCTAAGAATAGATCACATTGGACTTATTCGGATACACACTGAACCTCTGCTTTCCATAGGGATTGAGAACTCGTTAAGGGCAAACTGGTCTTCCTGCCACTCCAGAGCAGGACTCTGCCAAGCCTAGGCCCAGGAGACTCCAATAATGTTTGATGAGTTGAATGCTCATTAATGGGAGTATTTTGCACTGATGATGTCATGTGAGTCATTCATGAAGTTTGTAAGATCTAGGATCTTTGCACATTCTCACTAAACTGTGGAGGTTACCAGGATGCTGACAGTGAAAATGTACCTCAAGGTCCTCTTTCCCCCAGAGCAGACTTAATCTATCCTCAATTCTCAATTATGTTAAAGGAATAAAGCAAAGATTTCTTGTCACCTAGCTGCTACCTTGTCAAATTTTTGTCTATTAAAGAATAAATTATCTGACAGTGCTATTATTTTGGATTAGTAAGGTCATTATAATGTTTACAAAAACCCCTTTTTAGATTTTAACTTGCCAGACTTCAATATTGCTATTTTATATAAGTGGTTGGCCTTTTTTTTTTTTTTTGATGCCTATGGAAATATTAGAGAAAGTAGTTAACAATATTCCAATAAACTTTTAACTCAAAAAAGAAGTGTTTATTTTAGACATATTTTCCCAAGCTCTCCAGAACAAAAAGTTATTCACATGAATACAGGGGTGTTTTTTTGAAAAACATATAAATAGTTTGCCCTGCCGGGCACCAGGAGATGCTAGACATGGCGCGTACTTAGGGACTAGGGAGTGTGGGAAAGAGGTGGCTTGGAAGCAGAGGGCCCTCCCCGAGGCTCCAACGATAACTGGGTGTTGTCCTCGGTCTCACTCCCTGCTCTGCCCATATCCTGCCCTACAGACCCCATCTGCTGAATTTCATCAGGCTGTCTCCTCATCTTTATTCCCACTGCCAGCACCCTAGTCTAGGCCTGCATTATCTCTTCCTAGACCAGGGATTGGCACATGTTTTCTGTAAAGGGCCAAATTAAATATTTCAGGCTTTGTAGACATATAGTCTCTGTTCCAGCTACTCAGTGCTGCCATGGTAACAGCAGCCATGGACTACATGTCAGTGACTCACTGGCTGTGTTCCAACAAACCCCAGGCTGAGGCCTGGGTTTGGCCAAAGTATCTTTTAACCACTTCATCCAAAGGCCAGTGTCTGGTACCTAAGAAACATTTAATAAAAGTTTGTTGAAAGAATGAATGAGTCCCCTAGTCCAGGCAGGCGTACCTATGATGTCATGCTATGACTGAACAGCCAAATATTATTTTCAATTTCTTTGACGTAAGATAAAAGACTTAGAGTTCTTTTTGGATTTATTAAAAATTAGAAATCCATTCCCTGTCTAACAACACAATCTACATGTTCATTTATTGTTCTATGTATACTTGCTTTGGAAACATAGACTCCGGCAGCTCTTAGTGTAAGCATTTTAAAACCATTGCTCTTGGTGGCAAGTTTGATGCAGGCTGAAACAAGAGGTGTTTTGTTTTTCTGACATAGGTGAATGATGAAAAGATCTGCTAGCTGGCAGAAAGAACATCTCGTTGTTAAACTTTGTGTTGGTCAGACAAGTTTTGCATATCTTTAGAATTAATCATACTTGGAAAAAATTCCTCACCTTGTTCCTCAAAGGCTTTGCTTCAGCTGTCCATTTTTAGGAAGAAGGGTTGCCATGGGTCACATTACTTCCCTCTGCCCCAACATAACTCCAAGCTGGGGTGGGGGTGCCCCTGGGGACTGGCATGAAGCCATTGTGTCCTATGCTGAGTGGGTACAGCCAGGACCAGATGAACTTCTGTGTCAGAATAAGATTTAGGTAAATTATCTCCCAGCCCTATTAGCAAACTCTTCCAAGGCATTGTGCTTTTGAGAAACTTTCAGAGGATTATGGAGCCAAAATACCACCCAAACAGTCACAGCAGGTTTGGGGCAGGAACCCTGTGCACTCCCGGGAGTCAGTGAGATGCTGGGACAAGCTTCCACCAGCTCAGGAGAGACCACTGTGCACCCCTCTGCCCAGTGCCTCACAGTGGAGCACGAAATCAGGGTGGTGGGAGTATTTGCACAGTGGATATGGGTGAGCAGTACAAATCAGGCCTTTGTCCCTGGGAAGGCCTATTGTTTAACCCTTTTCAGTGCAGCACTAACTCCCTTGTAAAGTCAATTTTTCTCATCCTCCTGAACTGGGATGTATTACAAGACAGAGCAACTGACCAACCAGTGCATTATTTCTAACACTGTGAGATTCAGAAAGATCAATATTACTTGATTCCTGCCTTCAAGGAGCTTGTCTGAGAGACAAAGCATGGACATATGAAAAGTAAATAATCAAAGAGACTTTGTGTAAGTTTCTTAACCTCTCTGCACCTCAGTTTTCTCATCTATAAAATGGCCATAAAATACTTGCAGAAGAGACGAAGATTAACTTAAATAATGTATATAAAGCATGTAGCATGTAGCAAGGGAGATAGTATGTACTTAATAAAACTGGCTATTATTACTTTTATTATTATTCATTAACTGGAGAAGAAAGAGGCTGGAGATGAGAAGAGTAACAGGAAGTTAAGATTTGAGGCAACCAAGCCTGTGGCAGTAGTTTCAATCTGGAGACCACAAAACAGTTAAAGGGTCAGCGTCAGATATCTCGTCTACCATCAACGCCCAAGTAGTATAAGAACCTGAACAAGGGGAGGCCCGGTTCTGCTCTTGGCTCTCCCAGCACTTTTGCCTGTGGCTTCAGGCTTCACTCAGAGCCTCATCTATCACAGGACTCAAAATAGTGTCAGGAGAGAAATAGCTGCTACCAAAACCTATTCAGCTTGCCCCACACCGAGGTCTCAGGAACCTCCACAGCGTAGGTTTGTGCAAAGGAAAGAGGCAACAATACGTGGAGGAAGAATGAATTGGTGTCTGAGAGAGCAGGAAAGAGTCATGTGCCTGCTGGGAGGGTTCTGAGCTGCTGCCCCTCCACTGGGTTTTGAGGGGAAGCTCCCACTATGGTAAGTGGGTCAACATGGACATTTTGAGTAACCACAAGGGAGATAAGAGCTAAGCTCTTGTTTCCTTTCAGAAAGTAAAAAATATTACTTAATGTGTGGTTTTGGGTGATGATTTTAATGATTTAATTAAACTTTATACCTCCCTCACCATTGGAATTTCAAATATATAAAGAAAAAATGTTTTGATTTTTTACACAGTAGTATTTAGAGATGTATCTGTTTATATGCTCAAAATAGGTGGTGGATGGGCAGGTTGCTAACAAGGGGCTTCTTTCAGACAGTACCACCTGTGGTTACCACTGGATGTGGGTTATTGTAGCAGTCAGTATTTTTCTAAGCAACAGTAATCAGTTTTGCCAGTTTAAGCAAAATGGGAATTGATTACAAAGTTATTAACAAGCTCAGAACTCTCTTGGAAGGATGGAGACCCAGGCTTGGAAGGAACTCCTTCCCCCACTCAATCCAAATAACACTACAGCAGGTTCACTCCTGACGCCGGGCACACAGGGCCCAAGCGCTGCTGCCTCCTTCACCAGCATGGATTCTGCAACGTCTCTATTCACGCCACTGGCTTTGACTCGAGGTTTGCCAGGGGTGCGTGCCACCGGTGGAGCCCAGGCGACAGACCCATTCTGAACTGTGCAGGAAGCTGGGAAAGTGAGAAATTGGCATAATCAGTTCTTGTGCTGAGAGATGAGCCCTGCCATATAAGGCGGGGGATGACAAAAACAATAGGAGAGGGTTCAGAGCAATAAGAATACTTTTGGCCACAGTAGTAGCGCATATCCAACTAAAGATGGTTTAAACTAGGACTTATTTTCTCAAACCAGGAGAAGTCCAGAACTAAGTGGTGTCAAATTTGGTAAATGCAGCCACAAGAATGCTAATAAAGCCAAGTGCTTTCCATCCTTCCGCTCCACCATCCACAGAGCCCTGGTTTTCATCTTTAGGCTTAGCTCCTTGTGGTTATGAGATGATGGCCACAATCCTAAACATCACATCTTCACACAAGCAAGTCCCAAGAATAACAAGTGGTGTTTCTCTCTGCATATCTCTTTATCAGGGAGAAAAACTTTGGTGAGAAGTTATATAGGAAGATCTCCTGGTGTCTCATTGGCCAAGATTGGGACATATACTCATGTCCTTGCTGCAGAGGAGACTGGGAACCCGAGTTCCTGACATTTTCAGCCTCCACAGTGCAATGTAGATTCTACCAAGAAAAAGGAAGACAGGGGAACAGCCACTGGGTAGACAACCAGCCAGGCCTGCCATTGCCACCACCCTTAGGAAAGTTGGAGAGCTACCAGGCTGATCCTAAGCAGTGGGATTGCCATTGGCTTTCACCCAGCATGAAGACGCCCGTCTTTCAGCATCACCTGCCTGGTGGCTCTGTTGGGAAGGATTCCGAAGTTCTGTCTGGGCTCAGCAGGAAAGAATGATATCAGCAATTGGTGATGTCTGCCACGGGAATGGGAGCAGGAAGTGCCAGCACATGGGCCACAGCCTGCCATACCTCGTCTGGAAAGGGACCAGCCTGTTTTACTAACTCTCTTCATTTCTTTGCAAAGGATTTCAATCTGCTTTTGAAAAGATGGGCACACCAACATCGTTTCAGTGGGGACAGCGGTGAGCTTGTGTGGTCTCTCTCTCTCTCTCTCTCTCACACACACACACACACACACACACACACACACACACACACACACACTCCACACCCTCCACTCTGGTTGCTCTCTCCTGATGTCCAGGCTGTTTCGTCGCCACATGGTTCCAACTGAAATGATCAGAATGAATCCTTGGCCTGGGAATACGTCCTTGGTGGTACCAGGTCTGGCTGGGGGAGATCAATTGTATTGTGGTAGCACCTAACGTTTTCTTCCTTAAATGTTTATTTCACTTGTGGTGGCTACTTTGAGGGAATTTGGTGTAAATTTTGCTCCTGATATCCAGGGATACTTGGTTCAAATCTCTGTATTCCAGGGTAAGAAATAGCTAACTCGTTTGGCCTTTCTTAGTGCATAACTGCAAAGAAAACATTAACAATAAACACTACTCCAACCACAACTGGTATCATTGCTAATGATAAGTAACACAACAGAGTAAACTTTACAGTTTACAAAACACCTTCCACACATGTTATTGCTTTAAGTTTCAAGAGTGGCAACAGTCTTGTGACTCAGTCAGTGTGGTAATAACAGTAGCTAAGTTTTATTAAGTTCTTACAACCTTCTAATCACTGTGCCAAATATTTCCCTGCATATAGTCTTTCATTTATTTAATACTTGCCACAATATTCTGAGGAGGTACTATTGCGTTTCCTGTTTGTCAGATGAGGACATTGAAGCCCACAGAGTTTAACTTCCCCAAGGTCCCATAACTTGTAAGTGGTAGACCCTGAATTCAAACTGTGCGATTTAAACTTTTACTCTTCCTTTTCTAGTGCTTTTTAAAAAACATATGTTTTTACTGATTCTTAGAGAGAGAGGAGGGGAGAAGGAGGAAAGAAACATTGATAAGCTGCCTCCTGCACGCCCCCTACTGGAAATCAAGCCCACAACCCCGTCGTCATGTGCCCTGACCGGGCATTGGACCGGCGACCGCTCCGTGAACAATGCTCAACCAACTGAGCCACACTTTCCAGGGCTCTAGTGCTCTTTATTATTACTATTTTTTATTTTACCATCACTGTTATTCCCATTTGGGGGCTGAGAAAACTGTTGTCTATGATGATTGGGAGTGGTTCATCCAAGGCCACCCAGCTGGTAGAGGGTAGACCCACCCAAGGCTTCTTAATCCATCACCCCAAAGGCTGAAGACAGATGATTGCTGTTACTAAGGGTAGAGTTTTAGCTTTTAGAAAAGTTATAGATTGGGATATCATACAATTGTGCAATTGCCTAATTCATCAGATGTTATCCAAACAGAATTCCAGGTAGCACAGGTGAAAGGCAGGGCCACCTTAATTAGAAACTTCATCAATTACTTAACATCTCTGAGCCTCTGGCTCTCTATTTGGGAAATACAAACTATTTTATAGAATTTTGGGGAGGATTAAATGAGATAATGTTAGGAACTACCTACATAACACCTGACACTTAAATATGTCGACCATCCTTTGTCATCTTCACTTGCCTGTCTTCTTTTTCCTGTTTCTAAAAGGAATGTACTTCCTATATTGTAATCAGGGAAACTTTAGGAAGAAGGTGTGCCCTGGTTATGGGTTTTTCCACAGGCAGTGACCAGAAGCCTTGGCGCTTACACTGTTGTGTACCAAATGCATCCATAAGGGCTCTGGCCTTGCAAAACAAAGATGGATTGTATTAGATGCCCAAGTCTTCTTTCAGATAGTAGATATCAGGTCTGAGCCAACAATGTCCTCTGTGTTTGGAAGCAAGATGGCTTCTTTATTTAAAAATATATCTTTATTGTTGAAAGTATACAGGTGTCCCCTTTGTTTTTGTTTTGTGCAAGATGGCTTCTTAAGTGTCAGAGGATCTCAAACCCAGGACTTTGCGTGGTGGGCAAAGGCAAAAAGTCTAAGTGTCCACCAGTGGTTAACAGGTAGTCAATATTTATTCATTTACTCTCTTGAAAGTGCATCCTGAAACTTTCAAATGACAGCTACAATTTAGTCATGCCTTATGCCAAACTGCTGGTGACTTAGAAAAGTGCCCCTTATAGTCACCTGCAAATCGCCGTGTGGGCCCTCCACTGAGTGAGTTAGATGCTAAAGTAATTCCCGCCTAGACACTAAGGGTCCTCATAGCCTGGTACACAGTAGGTGTCCAGTAAATGCTGACGTTGGATGTTGTAGACATCACAAGATAGATGGTCTCAACTTCCTCAAAATGAAGACAATGTGGGAAGGCGATTCCCAGGTCTTAAGACACCACATTTGCAAAAATAGGTGCTGCTTCCTCTGGGTTTTTGGCAGAAATGCCCCTTCCCCGCCAAGTGATTCAGCATACCGTAAAAAGGAAAACTGGATAAAGGAAGTGAGCTTCTTGGATGACATCAGTGCCGGCCACCCACAGCCAGGGAAGGGACTGTCCGCGGGTTCCAGGGCCAGCCACAGCCACGATGACAACAATGCCACTTCAGCTTCACACCCACAGTCTCCTGTCCTGGGGTCAAGAAGGAAGTGGCACCAGAAGTCAAAAAATCTATTTTAGGTTTTCTTTTTTGACTGTACAAGATGATAGCATGAAACAAAATTTCCCTCCAGTCTACAACAGCCTTAGGTAATTAGTAATAATTTCATTTCAAAATTCTATAGACTTCACATAAAGCTGAGACAGGCATGTTTTTTTGTTTGTTTGTTTGTTTTCAAATGACTTAGATTTAATATCAGAAGCAAACTAAATGGAAAGCTTACAATAGTGAAGAATTACATGTCAGTGCCTTTTGCAAATTGAACTGAGACAGAAAGGGACTGGGGCTGCCCTTCAACCCGATCCTTTCCAAACAAAGACATCCACTGTGTCCCTGGACATCTGGCTCAGGCAAGGGGGAAACTGTTGGCTCCGTGTGTTGAGGTCACCTTGCCCACCACTCACTCCTGGCCAGCATCAGGAGCCCCGCATTGCTGCCTGTGGTCATCACCCTTCTTTTTGTGGCCTGAGGTAATGTCCTTAATCTGCAGCAGCAGAACTGCCGTCTCCATTGCTTTCTTATATGTTTGCAGTTTTACAGCCAATGGCTCCCAGATGCCCAGTTCTTTCATGTCCACCAAAGTACCTGTTTCACCTTTTACACCTCAGGTCTCACAGTTCTCCTGGGTATGCTTGGCCCGAAGGGAGGTAAGGAGATGAATGGTGCTGGCTCCACAGTTCTGGATAAGGGTACGAGGGTGACCTCCAGGGCCTGGGCAACAGCCCTGTATGGTCATTGCTCCATTCTAGTCATGGCCTTGGATTTTTCTGTCAAGGTATGGGCCACAGCCATCTCCCGGAGGAGAATGGCACAGGTCTTGGGGTCTTTACACTCAGTGATAAATGTAAAGTACTAATCTCCAATTTTCTTGACTTCCAACAGGCCTGCTCCTGTTCCAACATCATCTTCTCTCAGTTCCTCTGGTCGACTGACTATCCAGGCCCCATAGGCTCTAGTGATGCGATTATTGTCTGACTTCCAGACTATGAGGGTGGCTGTGATATTGGCCCGGGTAAGGGAGTGCTGAGCTAAATCTGAGATGCCCTTTTCAGTGATGACCACATTGGGCTTCATATGGATAATGTCCTCACAGAACTGCTGGATGTATTCTTCTTCGATTTGGAGGATTCGGGTGAAGTCTTCCTCTCGTATGATCTCAATATCAGTCTGACTTTCTCCTTTCTTGTATTCCAGAGAAGAATCCAGCAGCACAATGTGAGGGTTCTTGATATAACGCCACATTCGTGAATGGGTCACATCTTTGTTAATCACGACTCCACATAAAACACACTAGTCTTCAATAATACCCCCAGGCATCTTTCCCACCTTTGCATATTTCTTGATATCAATCTCCTTCTGGCCATCCTCCTCAAACTGTACAGTTTTGACAGCATCCAGGGCAATGCTGCAAGCCAAAAAGGACCACCAACTGATTGCTTTGGTAGTTATGGAGCTGTTGATACTGTTCAGTCTCATATCTCTGTTATTGGTGCCGACAGGAGTACTGATTTACTTTAGGTTGTTGATCATATCGTCCAATGCCTTTCGATAAACACTGGTCACCAACCACCGTTGGATACATCTGCTGCTCTAGGAAGTGCTCAGCCACAGAGAGCATCTCCCCCGCAAGAATAATTACTGATGTGATCCCATTCCAATCTCTTCATCTTGTCCGGCTAATTTCAATCATGGACTTGGCTGCTGGATGCTGAACTTGGATCTCTCAAAGAACGGCATTGCCACCATAAGTCATCACAATGACTCCCGTTGAGTCCAAAAACATCTTCATTATAGACTTGGGTCCCAAACATGTTTGGATGATATCTGCAATAGTCTTGGAGGCATTGATGTTTCCAGATTGAACTTTTCTTCCAGATTCATGCTTTATGTTCTGACTGAGCATGAGCACAGGATGGTGGCCCATCATGGCGGTACGATGCAGAGCCCGGTACGCAGAGCCTGGTACCCAGAGCGGAGGCAGCAGGCAGCAGCTTCTGGAAAGGGAACCTCCAGGCATGTTTAATAGCAGTTTGTAGGGCAGATGAAAGCAACCATTTACAAAAGACCTACTGTATGCCAAGCATAATGCAAAATGATTTTGCAGTTATTTTCCTTACCCTCACAATATTAAAATTTAGGGATGTTACATAAGGCATGTAAATTTGTAAAAGTAACAGACTTGAGATTCAAATCTAGATTTAAAATAAAATATTAGTTTTAGATAAGAAATATTCAAATGAGTTAGGAAGAAAGGTAAAATGAAATGCTGAATGGATTAGCACATTTGCATTGTTTGTATAATCTATATGTATAAAAGGCTAATATGCAAAGTGTCCCCTGGGGAGTTGAAACAGTAGACCGGAAGTTCGATGTGCCCTGACCACCAGGGGGTGGCACGGAATGAAGGAAGGCCCTGGCCGGCTGCCAGCAGCCAGGGAAGAAAGGCCCCAGCCAGCAGCTGTAAGGCCCCAATCGGCCCTGATTGCCAGCCAGGCCTAGGGATCCTACCCATGCATGAATTTTGTGCACTGGGCCGCTAGTCCATAAATAATAATATGATAAGCACATACATTTGTGTTTTCATTTACTGATCTGCAGTCTGTAGATTGTGTTTTGTTTTTTTTTTGTTCTCCACTAGTAGAAATAAATTTGTACCCAGATATCTACAGTCTTTCATCTGGTTCTTCTTGTAATCACCAGGATGTCTGCCATAACCTTTACCACTCAGTGTTTCCCGAACGGGTGCCTTGAAGAGTCACTGTCAACCAGATACTACAGGTGGGGCTCTAAAATGTCTGCCACGCACAAATTCAAATTTTAAACATAATTAAACAGATTTATTTAACACAAGACTCTTCCACTTTTGGAGTCTTTTATTTGCTAACACATGTTATGAATTTTCAAGGGGCATGATATAACATCTCCCAAACCTAGTTGAGCCGACATCTATTTTCTTTCTTTCCTTTTTCCCCTCCTCCTCCTCCTTCCCCTCTTCCTTCTCCTCCTTTTCCTCCTCCTTCTCCTTCTCCTCCTCCTCCTCCTCCTCGTCCTTCTTTTACCACACTTATTTATATTTCCAGAAAGGGTATGAAGTACAGTTGAGGAAAACTGTGACCAAATGGATTTGTTTTTTGCAAAGTCAGTCCTTAGACTCCATTTCTGCCCAGGCCCCTTGTCTACAATTCCAAGCTTGTTCATGATGCCTACTGCCAATGCTTCCCTCTGGTACTGATAACCCAATTAATTCAGCTTCTGAGAGTCCCAGACTGGTGCTACCTCCCAAGTGATAGCCACTCTGCAAATATTAAACAATAATATCTTTACATGCAGAGCACTTTTAAAGTTTCAACTTTCTCTCACTCACATACCATGCCATAGTCAGCCATTTACCTGCTGATTTTTCATTGAGAGCAGGGACCATGTATCATTCACCTTCCTGTCTCCTTTGTTAACCCACTCACTTCTGTTGAACTAATCCTCAGGCAGATGCCCACCCAATGCTCCAGGTAGGCAAAGCTGGTACTTCTGTCTCCAACTGACCATCAATAAAACAGGCACACAGAGCTGGATCTCTGAGTGAGGAACCAGCACAGCCTGGATTAGCTCATGACTTGGATCATTCTCCTAGACTCTAGGACCTAGAGGCACCTGGTACAGGGCTCTAAATTGTCACTGCATGGTGTTCTATACATAAAAAAATTCAAGGCTGAGACTTAGAAAATGACAAATGGGTCTGTAACTCCATGAACACAAACACAAAATATTCACATAGGAGTAACACACAACCCCTCCTACCTCACAAATGTCTGAATAGTTCCAGAGGGTAGTCACAAAGGCTGAAGATGTTAACATCCAAAAAAGAATGAAACCAACTCACCACTGGATACGTGAAGACAGTAAAACACAGAACGGTCCTGCCATGGCCCCTGGAAAACACACACATACTGAGTCATTCCTATTGGGGCAGCTACACAGAGCTCCCCTCTGCTGTTGTACCATTGAGAACTGTGCTGGGTATCTGACTGACCAAACTTCTACATCAATTCCTCTCAAGCCTTTGTCCAAGGGGTGATAATAAGGGAAATATGCAATGTTTTATAGATTTAATTTAGGGGAAATAGCCATTCCTTGTGCCTTTGCAGCCTGAAGGCACAGTGACCACTGCTGAGGGACAGAGGGACGTAGCGGGGTCACCTTTCCCAAGGTTCTTGATCAAAGACCCCAAGTGGGCCTGCACAGAGAGGAAGTGAAAGACTATCTGATCATGCAGCTATTGCTCCTTTTCCCTGCAATACAGGAATGGGATCAAGCATTATTCATACGGCCAAGATTGAAACTCAGAAAAAAGGCTTCTGTAGTGTCTTGCTTTCCTAAGATACTTTTATTTTGGAAAAACCTAGAACTAGGAGCATATCTAAGGGGATGTATTTGCTCCGCACTGTGATTTGTAGAAGGAGAGAGCCACAGAATTTCCATGATGACAAGAGAGAGGTCCATCTGGAAAGAGTTATTTCAACATTCACATTCACTCAGGAAGACAACCCAGAGCAAACTCAGGTGAAGAAACCATAACCTGTGCTCATAAATGATCAACCAAATCCCTATTTGGGATATTTAGTCATATAACTTATCTCTAGGGAGTGTCTGAAGTGAGGGAAGTGGTATGAAATCACAGAGTCATGGGGTATTAGATTCAGCACCCTAATGACCTCTGACCCTCCTCATTACCAAGTTGGCCAGCCTTGAGCTACCCTGCTCACACGGCTGAATGGCATCACTGAGAAGGACCTGGGTCTTGGGATAATCTAATCCAGGGCTTCCCATCTTTTTATGAGAAGCAGTGAAGCACTGCAGTTAAGAGTGTGCAATCAGCCCTGGCCAGTGTTTCTCAGTGGTTAGAGCATCAGCACACATAAGGAAGGGTAGTGGGTTCAATTCCCGGTCAAGAGCAGGTACCTAGGTTGCAGATTTGATCCCTGGCCCCAATTAGGGTGGGTGTAGTGCTGCGGGAGGCAACCAACTCTCTCCCCCTCTCTCTCCCTTCCTCTCTTTCTTACACTCTAAATATCCTCAAGTGAAGATTAGCAAAACAAAAAAAAGAGTGTGGAGTCTGGAGTCAGACTGCTGGGTGGAACCTTGGCTGGGCTGTTACTACCTGTGAGTTGAGCAAGCACCTGAACACCTGGGATTTGAAAGTAAGAAGGCATGGAAAGCTTGGAGAGCACAACCTGCCCCCAGTACAGCTCACTAAACAGTGACTGTTACCTTCACACCTTAGACCAGGCAGGAGGGGTCTCCGCCCTGGCCCCAGGCTTTCTAGGGCCCCAATGTAGCGCCCACCCATTAGAGTGAAAATGTGCCCACCTGGAGCCCATAGGGTTTTTTTCTAGATCATGTTCTAGGTCATTGGGAGCCTGAATTTCCTGCCCAAACTGCCTGCTCCTACTTTCAGGGCCTACACAGATCTGGATCTATTCCCCAGGGTCTGTCCTGCTGGGGCAGGTCACATCCCTAGTCCTAGGGGCAAAGAGGGGCAGCTGGGGGTGTGGCTGGAGCTTGGAGCCTCTCTCAAGTTGGGGAAAAGGGAAGGGGGTAGGACAGGGGCCCAGAGCAGGCTTGTCAGCACCACCGAGTACTCATGTTATTAACCTCAAAGTGCTCAGAAATCCTAAATTTGAGGCTGGCCTGCAGGTCATTAGGAGGGCATATTTGCAAAAGCAAGAGGAGAAGGACATCTTTCATTTAACATTTTGAAGGGAGCTTTTATGTATTTAGACCTATGGTATGTGGGGCTCCATTTGTGCTTTCTCCTGAGGCCCCTCATGTGTGGCTCGCAGAACTGACTGCTGCAGTCGTTTACATTTTCATCGCACCAACTGCTCTGCCAAGGATCCTGGACCCCGTCTGTCGGACACAAGTCCACCACTCCAAAGAAGCACATGTATCTGGCGTCATTACTATCATGTCTGCTCTAAGGGAAGTTTGAACCAAACTTAAAGGAACGACCACCTGCAGCACGAGGAGGCCACTGGCCATCAGGGTGTGGCTCACGGCAAAGCCTGCCCAGAGTCAGTGCTGCCCTAGGGACACAGTGATCTTGGTCCTGCAGAACCAGCTGCTGGCAGATCCCTCTCCAGGGCTCCTCCCTCCATGAGGCTCAGCTACTTTCTTCATCTCAGTTTCTCTCCCTGTGTCTTTGACACAGTAATTTAACTTCTAGGAGCTCAGGCTAAAAGTAAAAGCAGGGTGAAACTGAGCCCAGGATAACGGGAGTGGTGGCATCTGTTTTCTTGCTGGCGTCACCCAACTCTGACACAGTGCCTGGCACAGAGTGAGTACTCAGTGTGAAGGATTTGTGAAGAAAGATGCTTACTGAGACATTGTTTGCAATAGCGAAAATACTGGGAACAATCTAAGTGCCTAAAGTTAGAAAAATGATTAAATAAAATGTTGGACATCAATAAAATGGAATATTAAGCAGTCATTATAAATTATGTTTTTAAATACATTTCAGTGGCATGGGAAAATTCTCACAATAGAATTTTAAATAAAAACAGTAGGATATAAAATTATATACAGAATATAGAGTAGACACTTAGTTGTCTCTGAAGACACACACACACACACACACACCAGTCACATCAAAGTGTTAACAGAGTTGTTATCTGCAGTTGTGGAATTCTGAGAAAATTTTATCTTCCCATTCATCCTTTTAGTTATTTTCTGAATTTTCTATAATATGTAATATGTATATACTACTATGTATATATTAATAAAAGTTCTGCTTTAGGATGGAAAACCCCATCAACAAAGTTAACCATGAAATAAGAAGCCAAAGAAAAATGTGCATGTCATAAGGTTACTATCATTATTTTAGGAAGAACTCACACATATGAAAAAGCAAAAGACAAACATAGAAAAATGGGTAAATATATTGTGGTGATTAGCTTTCCAACGAAATTCACCCTCCCTGCCCAGCACACTGGCCCCCAAGCCCTCTGAGCCATTAAAGGAGTTGAACCCCATTTCCAAAACATAAGACATGCAGGCTGTCCCCGCTCTCTGAAAGTGGAGCATTCCTATGCCATCTTTCCTGAGCCCAGAAACGGAAAAGTGCAGAGGTTCCCCTGCTTTCTGAGGCTCGTGGTATGCCAGTTCGCTTTATGAAAGGCCTATGTTAGTACCTGTTTTCACTGATCAAAAGAAGCCCAAGGAGAATTTTTGCTTTTATGAAAATAAGTTACTGGACTAATGCAGGCCTTTTTTAAAAGCAAAGTGGCCTAAAGAAACGGTTCAGACCTCGGGGGACACCTATATTGAACCATTAACATGAGCTCAGCACTTTACAGACCTGATTGCATTGAATCATACCAACAACCCATGAGAGGTTATAACAAAACCTGTTTTTTTTCTCCCCGTGGAGGGAGACTCTGGTTCTTCCCCACTGTGCCTTCCTGGTTCTCCTGTGTCTTCTCCACTGTCACACTGCGGATGCCCCTTGACTCACGATGGCATTAAGTTCCCAGGAACCCATCATAAACTGAAAAAAGTATAAGTCAAAATACACCAAACCTACTAAACATTGTAGCTTAGCCTCACCTGCCTTCCACGTCCTTGGGACACTCACCTTAGCCATAGTATCAAAGTCATCTCCCTGCTGCTGCCCAGTGTCATGGTGGCATGCACATATTGCTAGCCCAGGAAAAGATCAAAATTCCTAATTCAAAGGACTGTTTCTATTGAATTCATGTGGCTTTCACATCATCATAAAGTTGAAAAATCAAGTCACACAGAGAACACTCACATTTCTGACACTTCTGGTCACCAAGTATGGGGGGCGGGTCCCCACACCAAGCCATGTTCTGTGACACCAGATGGTGTCCTGCAACTTGACTCAGTTGTGACACTATCTACCTGGAGGTAATGTCAGATCCCACAGTTAAGCATTCAGTCCTATGAGAGAGACCCCAATCCACTTCAGACACCCACGGCAAGCTTCTGACTGACTTGCTAAACACAGAGGAACATCAGATAGAAGAGATGCCCAAGGTAAAGTGTGTGGGAAGGAGTGCGGGCTCCCGTGGCTTGTCCAGGTGCACCCCTCTCCCAACAAACACCTCCACGTGCTCACCCACCTGGAAGCTCTCTGAACCCTGCACTTGGGGGCTTTTCTGGAGGCTTCATCCCATTGGCATGATCAGTTATAAACTCCATTTTCAGCCTCTGTCTCTTCTAAGAGAATGGGATGGGGCCTGAAAATTCCAAGCTTCTAACCACAGCTGGGTCTGTCTGCTGACCAGACACCAGAGTCACCTCATCAGAGCAAAAGACTCTGCTCTCGGCCAGGAAATTACATGGGTGTCAGGAGCCCTGTGTTGTGACCCGGGGTCAAAGGCCAAACATTTTGCTCCCAGTGCTCTTACCACCCAGGAACTCCCGGGGGTTTCAGGAGCTCTGTGTCGGGAGCAGGAGGCAGAGGCCAATACACATCTTCTGTTCTCTCACACAGGTATTATTATTACTCTCCCCACCTTAGGGATGAGAAACCGAAGCTAGAGACACAGTTTACCCTGCAGCACATGGTCTACGTATGTATAGAAATGGCCTGAAAAGTTACACACTAAAATATGACAGTGGTTGTTTCTGAATGTTCAGATTATAAATACTGTATGTATATGTTTTCTCAATACACATATATTACTTGTATAACTTTTATATTTTTAGGTGCTAGAATTTGGTTTTGAACTATTATTAATTTTTAAATGAAAACTTTTAAATAACAGTCATTCATTAGAATTTTTTTGCATGGCTTAAGACATTAGCTGAAGACCTTTCAAAGGAGTATAAATTATTTTTTATTTTTTTCTCAGTACATTCTGATCACAAAAAAACCCCAACAATTTTCATTACCAATATTGTAAACCACATCTGAAAGCTTCAAAAGGAGTTCGGAAGAGCTAATAATTGCTGGGACTTCAAAATCCACCCTGACCCTCCTGCAAGGCCTCAGACTCACCCTCATCTTATCGAGAGCGTGGCCTACGACCTGGGCTGTCGCTTCCTAACAGGCATACCGGCATTAGAACATTATAAACCCGGACAGGCACCCTTTTTCCCTAAAGAGCCAGAGAATAAATATTTTTGGCTTCTGGGTTATACAGTCTGTTAGAACTAGCCAGCTGGATGTGGCTATGCCCCAGTAAAACTCTGTTTACAAAAACAGGCACCTGGCCTTTGAGCCACGGTTGGCCGAGCGCTGTTACAGACCTCATCACTCAACATGCGGCCCCTGCCCAGCAGCATCCTCCTGACATGAAGCATGCCAGAGATGCAGAGTTTCGGGCCCTCCCCAGGCCTGCTGGCTGGGAATCTGTGTTTGGTGAGATGCCCTGGAAACTCGTCACGTTCAGGTTTGAGAAGCTCTGGGATAGAAGCTGACTCTCAAGCACGGCCACTCAAGGGTACCACCTGGGCAGATTTTATTTTAAAGTACTGCCCCCAAAATTTCTGGTTCATTTGGTACAGGATAGAGTCTGGGCGTGGGGGTATTTAATCCCAGGGGATTCCATTGTGAGACCAGAATTGGGTATCTATAGATACAGTTGCTGAGCTAATTCCTAATCACGACTCAGGAACAAAGAACTCTGCCCTTTGGAAAACGAGTAACATTCAGCAGCCCAGGCTCAGGTATTTCCAGAGAAATGACTGTTTATTTCACTTTGGCAGGGAGGTGGCCTCTACCCCCAGCCTTGGGCGTGACACCATCTGGCTTTCACAGACCTGGCCACCGAGGTATGGAACCCTGGGAGCTGGGCTCAGCCACAAACACACTGAAAGTCCAAGCACCAGGTTTAACTTCAGAAAACATGGACGTACTTAGATGTCATTAACAGAAAGGGTGGATGACTGTGGAAGTCTGGAAGAACCCTAGGATCAGAAAGCTGGACTATTTATAAGAAGAACAAACATGAGGATGCGGAATGCCAGGTGGAGTCTTTTTGGAATTCCCCAGGGAGCAGGGGGTCTGAGGCATTGCAGCATGTGCTGCTGCACTTGGGACAAAGAAGAGGAACCATGAAAGTTTACAATTTTTTAGAAAATAGGATGCTAATTGTGGGGAAGCTCCTACCGGACCTGAGGCAGCACAGCCATGTGGTACTGACCTTCAAACCCGCTCCCGTGAAATCTAAGAATGAATTCCTGGGGTGCCTAGGTGGGGTTTTGGAATCAGGAATCTCTGGTCCTTCCATGAAAAACACATCTGTATCCTGCTCCCCAAAAAGTACCATGAAAGGGTGCAAACAGGGCGGGGTGTTCTGAGGAGGTGGGAGGCAAGGTGGCTGGCAGGCACGCGCCCTGGCATTTCTGGTGGGGCAGCTGTACTCTTGCCCTCTCCTCCAGAGATGTGCAGAGCCCTGTGAGAGTGTGGGCGCCAGGGCCTCGCAGGAGAACACTTTCTTAGGCAGCAGCAGGAAAAT
Organism: Plecotus auritus; assembly: GCF_963455305.1. Lineage (NCBI taxonomy): Eukaryota > Metazoa > Chordata > Mammalia > Chiroptera > Vespertilionidae > Plecotus > Plecotus auritus. Next base: position 96,424,386 of record NC_137771.1, read on the forward strand.
GAGGACTAGGATCCTAAGACCTGCCCTGTCACCCGCTGACCAGGTGATGGTGGGCAGCTCCCATCACAGTCCCTCCTCCCTCATTTGAAAATGGCCTGAAGTCAGATGATTAAATCTCTCCCATGCTTCCTCATCCACAAAATCACATAAAAAAAATTGATCCATATTTAATTAGGGAGCCGGCTTCATTCTGTTACATGTCCACAGACTGAATACAGTTGACCTTTGAACAATGTGGGTTTGAACTGCATGGGTCCATGTATACACAGATTAAAAAAAAATTATATATGACTTTCTTAAAACATTTTCTTTTTTCTAGCTTACTTTATTATAAGAAACAGTATATAATACACATAACATACAAAATATGTGTTAATCAACAATTTATGTTACCATTAAGGCTTCTGCTCAACAGTAGGTTATGGGTAGTTAAGTATTTGGGGAATCAAAAGTTATGCCCAGCCCAGCTGGTGTGGCTCAGTGGTTGAGCCTTGACCCATGAACCAGGAGGTCATGGTTCAATTTCCGGTCAGGGCACATGCCCGGGTTGCTGGCTGGATTCCCAGTAGGGGGCGTGCAGGAGGCATCCATTCAATGATTCTCTCCCATCATTGATGTTTCTATCCCTCTCTCCCTCCCTCTCTCTGAAATAAACAAAAAACAATAAAAATCATTATGCCCAGATATTTTACTGAGTTGGGGGTTAGGGGTTGGTGTCCCTAACCCTGGTGTTGTTCAAGGGTCATGCACTTACAGTGTGTGGCCAGGGTCTCACAATGAGCCCAAAGGGCTCAGGTGTTCTTATCTTGGGAGACTGATCCGGCTCATTATTTTCGCAGTCTTGGAAAAGGATGGGTTGGAGGCTTTGGACAGGAAGTCTGTCCCTCCTCTGAAATCAATTAGCATGGGAAACCAAATCAGAGCAAAGAGAAAACGTAGACTGCATTGTTCAAGCTGGGACAGCAGGCATAACCAGGGACTGCTCCGGACAGAGCTGACATCTGGCCACTTCCTGCAGTCCTTCGGTGGAGTAATGAGATTGGGGCCAGCCTGTTAGGTCAGGACAGTGTGTACAGCATCTGCGAGGCCTTCAGAATGCGTACATTTCCCTTACAAGCTACCACAATTCGATTCCGACATGTCTGTCGGCCATACAAAATTCGCTCCCCTTCCTTCTGTACAGCTTGTTTATCAGAGCGCACAGCTGGGTAAGGCTGCTGTCTCCTGGTCAGGGAGGCAGTGCTTCCATGTACAGCTCAAGACTTGGCTTATCACACAGGACACCTGCTGCAGGCCACATGGGACATATTGTCCTGATGTGGATGCCCTGGGAAGCCACATTTTGATGTGCAAAATGCCCTTTGATAGTGTTTACAAAATACGGTAGCCCAGATTACTTCATGTCATGAAAAGTGCTGAGTAAATGCCCTTCATGAATGATTTTTCCTAGACTGCGTGCTCTGCTGTAAGGAGACAGAATAGCTGATCTCAGGGCTGGAGATAAGAAGCATTTGCAGCAGACAAATGTTTACCAGGCTAAAGAGCAGGGGGTACAACTAAACAACCAGAGAAACGTTCATGAGGTGGTCCCACTGTAGCAATGCTTCCTCAAAGAAACGTTTTAGGGGGATCATGAATAAAAACGGGGATTAAAGCATTTTATCCACCTATTTGCTTTATGAACTTGATTGCAATCTCAGACCTCGCTAAGCCTCAGCTTTCTCATCTGTAAAGTTGGAATAATAATAGTATATGCATCTCTTTAAGAGAAAATAAGATCGTGAACATAGGGCTCTGTTAGCACATTGTAGGGACTTGATAACTGTCAGCTATTATTATGTATCATTTAATTACTCCTCCATGACAAATCTCTCCAAATGCCTGCAACAGGCCTTGTGCCCTCCTGGGGCTGCAGCGAGTCCTCCAAGGACCCGCCCCGCAGGCCAGGAGGACCAAGGCCCCACAGGAACCCTATCAGATGGGCCTCTGCATCTGATCCTGCTGATTGCACGGCTTCCTGTCCCGTCTAAGCTACAGACAGGCATTGGCTCCCCGTGTCCAGCCTTCCCTGCATGTCCTTGGATATCTCACCATCAACGTATGCCCAACTGAAATTATCATTTTTGTTCCCAGCCTGTTTCTCCATCAGAGAAAGGTACTCTGGCTTCTCATCACCCTGGCTGGAAGCCTGAAGGGTGCTTCCCCCTTTCCCTTGCCCTTGTCCTTACCACCAGTCACCCAGTCTCCCAGGTCTGACCATGCAATCCCCTGCTCCACCTCCTCCCACAGTCCCTGCCTATCTGAGGCTTTAGTAGCAGGTGATGTCGGTGCTTCCGGCCCCATCTGAGGGCCTTCGACACTGAATGTTGGTGCCAGAGTGTGAAAGACCAGCTCCCTGGTCTGAAGTTGAGATTAAGCAGCACCTACACCTCAATTCCCCCTGCAGGATGGGGCTGAAGATGCCTTTTGTGGAACTTTTGCCTGAGATCACAGCCTTGGGGGGCCTGCCTTCCCCATGCCCCCCACTCCCTTGCAGGTCATCCTGAGATCACTTCCTTAACAGACCTCTTCTGAATCCTGTCTCAGGGTCTGATTCTGGCCCCCCCCCCCGATCTTAAACCCTCAGAGCTGCTGGTCTGGTCTGTCTCAGCAGCCTCTTAGTTGCTCTCGAACGGCAAGTGTTTCTCCACTGCAGTCCTTGTACCCACTGTCTGAGCACTGAAGACATCTGATGCCTCCCTCACTGCCCCCGCCCCCCAACCCTCCGGGACAGATAAGCCAAGGTTCACATCCCCTAGGTCCTAGGGCCTAGGATGATGCATGTTGAAATCTTCAGTGGCTGTGACTTACACTCAATATACTGGTTCTTGTTGATTTAGCTGCTCTTCATGCCACTCTTTTAACTCTCCTGCTTATTTGTAAATGGATAAAATGGAATAGAGTTAAAAGTCTCTACACCATTCATTAGGGAAATGTAAATCAAAACCACAATGAGATGGTCATTATCACAAAGACAGAAAATAATTAGTGCTGGCTAGGATTTGGAAATATCAGAAACCTGGGCACTGCTGGTGGGACTATAAAGTGTTGTCATTGCCACAAAAACAGTTTGGTGGTTCCTAAAACAATTAAGCTTAATAGAATTACCATATTACCACAGCAACTCCAGTTCTGGGTATATATCCCGAATAGTTGAAAGCAGTCTCAAGCAGATATCTGTACACCCATGTTCATAGCAGCATTATTCATAACAGCCAACACAGGAAGCAGCCCACGTGTTCACTGATGAATGAATGAATGAAATGTGGTCTATCCATACAGTGGAAGATGATTCTGCCTAAAGAGGAAGTTCTGACACGTGCTATAACTTGGATGAGTCTTGAGGACGCTATTCTCAGTTAGATAAGTCAGTCACAAAAGGGCAAATACTGTATAATTCCACTGATATGAGGCACCTACAATGGTCATATTCATAGAGACAGATAGTAGAATGGTGGGTACCAGGGGCTGAAGGGAGGGGAATGGGCAGTTAGTGTTTAATGGGGACAGACTCAGTTTTACAAGATGAAAAGAGTTCTGGAGATGATTATGGCGATGTTTGCACAACAATGAATGTATTTAATACTGTTGAATTGTACATTTAAAATGCTTGAGATAATAAATTTTATGTGTATTTTACCATGAAAAATTGGAAATACAATTTCTAATATGCTATGCAAACCCTTCCTGAGTTGCTCTCAGTCCAACTACTCAGTCTCATTCCCTCTCTTTCCCACACACCTCACACCCTAAGGTATGGGTTTACAAGCCATTCTGTGAGGTGCCCTTCACTCTCCCTGCTCTGGGAAACACCCCACTCCAGGAAACCCCTCCTCCCTCCCCTCCCCCCTCAGCTCTGAAAGGCTCTGTTTCCTGTGGCTCACCTCTGGTCTCACCCACACTCACTCCAGGAAACCTCGATCCTGTCGCCACCCCGGGGCGCAGCTGCTCAGACCTGTGGGCTCCTTCCCCACCTCACTGCCATCACAGGGTGTGGCCAGCCCTGGTGACCTGGGCCTGTGGTCGGCTCTCATGCCTGCTTGCATATGCGTGCAGGTAAGGGCACATTTATTTGTCCTTCCATTTCTATCCATGTGCAGAGCTCCTAGAACACTCCATGTGCTCGGTCAACATCTTTCAGATGGAAGTGGATTAGGGAGACCCAATGAACAGTCAGGGCTGAGATTGCCACCATATCCCTGTAAGGCCATAAGGCCACACAGTGGTACTGTCAGATGGGTAGACAGCTAGCCAGGGCCCCACCCCACTGTCCCTCTAAGCCCTGGCCAACCTGGTCCCTCTCCCATCACCCCAGGTCTGTCCATGAGCCAACATCTAAAGGGTGACCCCAGGCACAGCGGAGAGCCCCAAAGACCCCATCAACACTCAATCCCCTCCTTTGATGCCCATGCTCCGCATGTTCTTGTGTGTTTTGTGGTAAAAGTTCATTTGTGTTGGTTTCAGGTAAGAATAAGCAGAAGAGAAAATAATTCCTGCTAAAAGATCCTCAGGTTCAGAATTGGCTGGCTGGAGCCTTTCTGGCCCTTTTGCCACTAACCAGCCTTGAGCCCCTGGCGGGTGAGTTTGAGATACCCGAGTGCTCCTGTGAGAAGGGTGAGGGGGCTCTGGCAAGAAGCAAAGAGTGGGTGGCAGCCTCCTGGGCACCAACGTGCTCCTGGCTCGCTGACAAGGGGGAATGATTCACACGGGCTGTGGGGAGCTTTCCGCCCAACACCCACTAGGACAGCTCTGAGAGCTGTCTGCAGCTGAGCACTGGAAGGAGCTCGCCCTGTCCTAGGGCAGACTGCGGTCCCGTCCGAGCTGACCTGGCAGCGTGTTTTCACGTACCACCAAAGTGGCGGTATTTTTCCCGGCAGCACAGAAATGATGCATACTTAGCAGTCTGAGAAGGAGATCATTGCTGAAGATTACCCTCAAAGGCAGACACCCTGAGCAACTTCAGGCAGGTCTGGACATGCAGGATTTGAAGCAGAGAAAGGTAAAGGTAGTTTACAGGATTAAGTAAGACACAGATCAGTGCAATTTGTCAGATATTGTGATATTGCTTTTCATGCTAATTTTTACATAGCAGAGGTGATTGGGGGCTGGGAACCTTTGCTGGGGTGAGGGGAATGACATCACATCCAGTGATCAATGCCACAGCCCACAGGAGGCCTTATGTTGATCACCCAAATCTTAGTTCATTTAAGAGGACAGGACGACTGGTGTCAGAGCTGTGGAAAATCCGAGACATAAAGTGTCCTGGATGGATGAAAAATAAGACATTAGCTGCCCTGTGCAGGTACACAGACTAGGGGCAGTTCAGGCCTTGATGTGTGCATAAAAATAATAAATTAATGCAAAAGTAGTTTCAAAAGTAGACACGAATTTCAGTTATGTGTAAGGGAATGAAAGTCGAAATCACCTCACGGTAGGCTGGCCTGGGCTAAATTAAACACATGTCACTTCTCCTCCCCAGCAGGAGAGCTCACGTGTCCGCGTGCGTGCTGTCTATCAGCACTTGGCCGAGCGTGCAGCAACACATCCTTGCTGATTTCATCGCGTTTTGTTTTCTTGGAAGGAGCTTCAAGCCGCTGCATGAAAACTACATGGTAGTGGTGGGGAAAAGAAACAAACAGAAAAGGCAGCTTTCTTGATTAGCTTTCAGTGGTTGGAGGGAGGTATCGTGGGAGTCTGAAACCATTTCTCCTGCTTTGCTGGCAATTGTCAGTTATCCATCTATTTATTTGGAGGAGGAAAGAGTTGACAGAAAAGGCTCTCTCCTGAATTCTGTGCTGTTGAATAAAACAGTGCATGGAGAGAAGCGGAATCCATTGAGAGGACGGGCCCAGAGCACTCTAAACCATCACACCTGCTCACCCTCGAACAGAAGCTCCAACCACCAGCTGCTTCAGTGCCCGCAGCATTGGCAGCACCTCACCAGAGAGGAGAGACCCTGACGCAAGTGTGACTCTGTGCGTTTGGCTCAGGTTGCCGGGGAGCTGGCATGGACCCCAGAGAAAACTCGCCCAACAGGAACCCACAGTGAGGAGGTTGTTTGACATGCAGCGCTATTCTGTCTTCCAGAATGTGGGCACTTCGGCAACATTTACTCCTTAGAATTCCCAGGCTGTTTCACAGTCCTTCTCACTATAACCTTTGTCCACTTTCAAAGGACAGCATGCTTGCCTGGGACGCAGAGCTGACCAGGAAGGCAGGCCCAGAAGCTCAGGGACACATTGCTCTGGGTGGGTGTGCTGTGTGTACAAGCACATGTGTGTTATGGGCGTGTGTGAGGACACCATGCATACCCCAAGGTCCATCAGCTCTTCTGACGCCACCTCCTGCCTCACCCAGATTTTCTTCCTCCCATTCCTCTCTCTTAGACAATATTTTTAAAAAATATATTTTATTGATTTCAGAAAGGAAGAGAGAGGGAGAGAGAGATAGAAACATCAATGGTGAGAGAGAATTATTGATCAGCTGCCTCCTGCTTGCCCCCCACTGGATCAAGCCCACAACCCAGGAATATTCTCCGACTAGAAATCGAACCATGACCTCCAGGTTCAAAGGTCAATGCTCAACAACTGACCTACGCTGGCCCGACTCTTAGACAATGTTTTAACTAGTGTCTTGAATTTCAAGTTTCAGTGAGCAAAAAAGCTCAGCATCTCAAACTCAGCTGAGCCGCAGACAAGCCTCTCCCAAGTGCACCCCCTCCCCACTCCCACCTCTGTCACAGGAACCACCACAGTGGGAACAGAGTCACAGCCACTGTCATCCTCTCCCAGGCCCTGCACCTAGTTAGCGCCAGGTGCTGACATCAGTCCCTTTTCTATGGTCTCTCCTGGCCCCTGTCCTCTTTCCCACTGGTACTGTCTGCTCTCTCTCCCCCACAAAGCCTCCCACACTCACTAAAAGCTGTCCCCAATAACACCTCCTGAACGCCACGACCAGGTACCCATCAGGGCAGGTTTGGGCCTGTCATGCATGCACCGAACACACATGTGTATGCGCATGCAAATACACACCCAACGCACACACAGCCCCTGCCCCGGCCACACACACACAGCACCACACACAAGTCTACAGACTCTGGTCAGTTCTCCATAATACTCAGAATAACATTCTAAACAATGCCCACCCTGGCACAAAGGCCTCCCCCGTTAACTCCCACCCTCTCCCTCAGCCTGTGCCCCGCCAACCCCCTGCTCCAGGATGACACACTCAGGGACTATGTCAGGGGTGGGCAAACTTTTTGACTCGAGGGCCACAATGGGTTCTTAAACTGGACCGGAGGGCCAGAACAAAAGCATGGATGGAGTGTTTGTGTGAACTAATATAAATTCAAAGTAAACATCATTACATAAAAGGGTATGGTCTTTTTTAAAATTTATTTCAATAGTTTTATTCATTTCAAACATTTTAACAAGAAGAATGTAAACACTAATTATTATAATTTGAAACTTCAAAAAATGGAGGAATCATAGCACAATAACATACCTTATATTGAAGATGGCAAAGGCAAAATAAAATTGCCTAACAAAGGAAAGGTACAAAAGCCTTTCAAATTAAACTTAAATATAATAAAATAATTTAAAACTAAAACAAATAGAAAAGAACAAAATGTGTAAACAGTAAATTAAACATTTTCTTTAGTGCAACTTCCAAATTATGCCCGGGACGTAGATGTAGATGGCAATGTAGACTGGGTTGAAAGGTTTTTGGTCTTTAAAACATCAACTTCAGTGGGAACAGTGTTGTTGGTCTCCTTTTTAGCTAATGCTCTGATACTGTGCTCTCCAGGGGCATGTCTCCCTACATCACCATGATAACGTGTCTACGCATTCCCAGGGTGATGTCGGGGACGCGTCCGCGGGCATTACAAGGAACCTCTGGAAGATTGAGAGGTTGTTCCTTCTACTGAACAGGTGGATATAAATCCACCCACTCAGAAGAAGGAGCTGTGGCCGTGTTTCCCGACGTTGCCATGTTAACACTGCTGCTGGTGAAGGAGCGGAGGGGAGAGCAAGAGAACCCTCCGCTCTTTCGGCTCCGCGGGCCGGATAGAATAGCCGAACGGGCCGGATCTGGCCCGCGGGCCATAGTTTGCCCACGGCTGGACTATGTGAACAAGCTCATCATTTGTAGTGGAAAGAAGTTTTCAATCCAATATTTTGTGGTTATTTATCTGTTCTGTAGACAACAACAAAAGACATACCACATATATAAATACATTTAAGAACTATAATCTCTGTCTCTATCTCTATCTCTATCTCTAGCTATCTATATCTGAAGAAGGAAAAATTATGCAAATGCTGGCTTTTTGTCCTTGTAACCTTTGGAGTGAAGTCGGAGTGAGGCTCTGTAGGACGTGGAAGCTGATCCAGCAGGTCGCCTTTGGCGTCCCTATCACAGCTTTTAGCACACCAGGCTATAATCCCTGCTCTGCTTCTCTGTCTCCAACCGACTGGATGGAGATTCCTCTGGGGTAGCAGCACGGCCTCACCTGTTCTCAGTGTCAGCAGGGAGCCAGCTCTCAGGAAGAGTGCAGCAGGGCTGGGGTCCCTGTGATCTCCTAATGAAACAGGACTGGGTACTTCTATACTGGAGACGGAGGGCGCAGCAGTGTGCTCAGCAGTGTGTATGAGATGCCATACCCCCCACTTGCAATTGGCTTTTTTTTTCTTTTTTTTAATTTCAGAGAGGAAGGGAGGAGAGATAGGAACATCAATGATTAGAGGGAATCATTGATTGACTGCCTCCTGCATGCCCCCTACTGGGGACTGAGCCCACAACCCGGGCATGTGCCCTAGACCAGAATTGAACCCGGGACTCTTCAGTCCTCAGGCGACACTCCATCCACTGAGCCAAACCGGCTAGGGAGCAAGTGGCTCTTAAAAGCAACTTGCAGGTACGGTCCCAAAATCCTGCAGGCAAATTTTTTTTTTTTTGGGGGGGGGTATGCATGGTTTCCTTAAGCCATTCACACCACTGTGGACCCTTGAAGACGCATCATGTCCCAACACATTCCCTGTGGAGCTTCCCACAGCATCCAATG